>NC_034196.2:32238595-32327926 GCF_002021735.2 Oncorhynchus kisutch
GGAGATGCAGGGAGAGAAGAGAGAGAGAGATGCAGGGAGAGGAGAGAGAGAGATGCAGGGAGAGGAGAGAGAGAGATGCAGGGAGAGGAGAGAGATGCAGGGAGAGGAGAGAGAGAGGGAGATGCAGGGAGAGAGAGAGAGAGGAGATGGGAGGGAGAGGAGAGGAGAGAGATGCAGGGAGAGGAGAGAGAGAGATGCAGGGAGAGGAGAGAGAGGGTGATGCAGGGAGAGGAGAGAGAGGGTGATGCAGGGAGAGGAGAGAGAGAGGGAGATGCAGGGAGAGGAGAGAGAGAGGGACATGCAGGGAGAGGAGAGAGAGAGGAGATGCAAGGAGAGGAGAGAGAGAGGGAGATGCAGGGAGAGGAGAGAGAGAGGGAGATGCGGGGAGAGGAGAGAGATGCAGGGAGAGGAGAGAGAGGGAGATGCAGGGAGAGGAGAGGGATGCAGGGACAGGAGAGAGAGGGAGATGCAGGGAGAGGAGAGAGAGATGCAGGGAGAGGAGAGAGAGATGCAGGGAGAGGAAAGAGAGGGAGATGCAGGGAGAGGAAAGGGAGGGAGCTGCAGGGAGGAGAGAGAGAGGTGCAGGGAGAGGAGAGAGAGAGATATGCAGGGAGAGGAGAGAGAGGGAGATGTAGGGAGAGGAGAGGGAGAGGAGAGAGAGAGAGAGGGAGATGCAGGGATACGGCGAGGAGAGATAGAGAGGGACGATTGTCAGGGATAGAGAGAGAGAGACGGAAGAGAGAGGAGAGAGACGAGGAGAGAATGAAGAGAAGAGAGAGTGCAGAGAAAAGAGCAGGGGGGGTGGAAAAGAGAGGAGAGAGAGATGCAGGGAGAGGAGAAGGAGAGAGGGGAGGAGTGCAGGGAGAGGAGAGAGAGAGGGAAGATGCAGGGAGAGGAGAGAGAGGAGATGCAGGGAGAGGAGAGAGAGGGAGATGCAGGGAGAGGAGAGGGAGGGAGCTGCAGGGAGGAGAGAGAGAGAGAGATGCAGGGAGAGGAGAGAGAGAGATGCAGGGAGAGGAGAGAGAGGGAGATGTAGGGAGAGGAGAGGAGAGAGATAGAGAGGGAGATGCAGGGATAGGAGAGAGAGGAGAGAGGGAGATGCAGGGTAAGGAGAGAGGAGAGGGAGATGCAGGGAGAGGAGAGAGAGAGAGAGAGAGATGGAGGGAGAGGAGAGAGAGAGAGAGGAGATGCAGGGAGAGAAGAGAGAGAGAGATGCAGGAGAGGAGAGAGAGAGATGCAGGGAGAGGAGAGAGAGAGATGCAGGGAGAGGAGGAGAGAGAGATGCAGGGAGAGGAGAGAGAGAGATGGAGGGAGAGGAGAGAGAGAGGGAGATGCAGGAGAGAAGAGAGAGAGAGATGCAGGGAGAGAAGAGAGAGAGAGATGCAGGGAGAGAAGAGAGAGAGAGATGCAGGAGAGAAGAGAAGAGAGAGATGCAGGGAGAGAAGAGAGAGAGAGATGCAGGGAGAGGAGAGAGAGAGAGATGCAGGGAGAGGAGAGAGAGGGAGATGCAGGGAGAGGAGGAGAGAGAGAGGGATGCAGGGAGAGGAGAGAGAGAGACATGCAGGGAGAGGAGAGGAGAGAGGGAGATGCAGGGAGAGGAGAGAGAGGGAGATGCAGGGAGAGGAGAGAGAGGGAGATGCAGGGAGAGGAGAGAGAGGGAGATGCAGGGAGAGGAGAGAGAGGGAGATGCAGGGAGAGGAGGAGAGAGAGAGATGAGAGGAATTAGGTCTTAATCCATCAACCCCATGGAAAGCTCATAACTCAATGAAACAAGCCATAGTGGTTTCTATCATATAGATGACTTTCAGAGAGAAAAAATGATCACATGGCAAATGAAGCATATATAGTGGTCATATGTGTGAACATTCTATATTGAATGAGGGGGAAGGCTCCAGAGGGCTTGCTTTGGTGGTTAATTAATGCTACATTACATTTACAGACGTCATATAATAAGACCCAGTTATGATTCTGAGGTTGTCAGACGCAGACATCCTCACAAAGCCAACATCCCCCTGGCCAACTCATATTGAATGGTTTTTAGTCCTTTTTTAAAGCCACAGTCGGTGAGGTGTCCATTCATTTCAATTAATTAAATAAAATACCCCAATTGATTTGGAAGAATATGGCTTAATACCATAATGCCAAGCCTTAATGAGGTACCATACCTTAATGAGGTATTTATACAACCTATTATTCCATTGTTTATGTTTTGGTTGGTGGCCCACGCTTTCATGGTATGTATAGAAATGACTTGGATAAACGCTGTGCAATCAACCTGAATCGCCATGCAGCAGAGCAGAATTAAGAGGTATGATCAGACACTACAGGGAGCAGTTCTTCGATGGTGAGGGGCCAGAGAGGGAGGGACATTTCTTCCTAATCACATAACCTAATAGAATTACTGTCCTTCTTGATTGGAGCACAAGTGTTAGGCAGACCAATAGAGAACGGGCTGGGATGGGCACCATGTTGACTGATAATGGTGGCATAGGGCCGGATATGTTTTATCCCTCATTTCATTCACTGATGGATTCTGTGTCTAGAGTGAGTCTCAGGGTTCTATATTTCATTCATCCACTATTCATTTGTTTTCTCCTCCTTTCTTCTCCTCTCATCCCTCTCTTTCATATCGACTGACTGTGGGTCATCCCTCTCTTTCATATCGACTGACTGTGGGTCATCCCTCTCTTTCATATCGACTGACTGTGGGTCATCCCTCTCTTTCATATCGACTGACTGTGGGTCATCCCTCTCTTTCATATCGACTGACTGTGGGTCATCCCTCTCTTTCATATCGACTGACTGTGGGTCATCCCTCTCTTTCATATCGACTGACTGTGGGTTATCCCTCTCATATCGACTGACTGTGGGTCATCCCTCTCTTTCATATCGACTGACTGTGGGACATCCCTCTCTTTCATATCGACTGACTGTGGGTCATCCCTCTCTTTCATATCGACTGACTGTGGGTCATCCCTCTCTTTCATATCGACTGACTGTGGGTCATCCCTCTCTTTCATATCGACTGACTGTGGGTCATCCCTCTCTTTCATATCGACTGACTGTGGGTCATCCGTCTCTTTCATATCGACTGACTGTGGGCCATCCCTCTCTTTCATATCGACTGACTGTGGGTCATCCCTCTCTTTCATATCAACTGACTGTGGGTCATCCCTCTCTTTCATATCGACTGACTGTGGGTCATCCCTCTTTCATATCGACTGACTGTGGATCATCCCTCTCTTTCATATCGACTGACTGTGGGCCGTACGAGACGTTTGATACCACAGCTTTTTGTTGTGCCAAAACATCTCTTCGTTTCCATGCAACATCTTGAACAAGTCTGTGAGAACTGAACTGCCGGCTTGGTTTCTTCCTCTCCATGCTTTAGAGGCAGTTTTCCCCGCCCGGGACCCCGCCCGGGACCCCGCCCGGGACCACCAAAGATGAAAAAGTCCCTCAAATCAATTACAATCTCTCACCCAGTCTCAATGAATATCCCTGTACTCATCAGCAATGACTTTCTCTCACTGTCTGACATCCACTAATGGAAAGTACCAAAGAGACTTAACATGTGGTTTGTGTGTGTGTGTGTGCGTGTGTGTGCGTGTGTGTGTGCATGTGCGTGTGTGTGTAGCTCTGTGTGTGTGTGTGTGTGTGTGTGTGTGTAGCTCTGTGTGTGTGTGTGTGTGTGCGCGTGTGTGTGTGTGTGTGTGTGTGTGTGTGTGTGCGCATGTGCGTGTGTGTGTAGCTCTGTGTGTGTGTGTGCGCGTGCGTGTGCGTGTGTGTGTGCGTGTGCGTGTGTGTGTAGCTCTGTGTGTGTGTGTGTGTGTGTGTGTGTGTGTGTGTGTGTGTGTGTGTGTGTGTGTGTGTAGTTCAACACATGAAACCATCCACACATCTCTTCAGTCCTGTCTAGCATCATCACATTGACGAAGGGAACAAATTAACTTTACAAAATGACTAAATGTAATGTGACTGAACATAACCTCTGGTTGAATACAGGTCAGAACCTCTCACGGTAATTTGGAGCATTCGCATTTTTAGGATAACTCAATAGTCAGTGAAAGTTGGGAGTGAAACTTCTGGGACTGGGACGGCCCATATGAGCCCCATAAGGAACTTCTCAGCTCAAACATAGATCCATCACATCTAATACTTTCCTTCTGACAGTGCAGAGAAAAAGATGGAGTCTAGAAAAACACAAAGCTAGTAGAAGGTTACAAGAAATGGAAGATGTAGAGGAGGGAGGGTCACGACTGTGGTGCCTTGAATTAACAGCTGAAGTTTCTTTTGAAAGCCCAGTGCATATAAAAGCCTGCCATCAACACGTATAATCTCTTAGCTGAGCCCATTGAAAGCTGGGTCTTGGGGGTTAATTCACCCATCGCGCCGCATTTGAATCAACTCTAGACTCACATTGAGATGAAAGGGCATAGAGTCCCGGGACCGAGGGCTGCAGCTCTGGGGCCCGCTGAGCCTGGACGACTGGGGCGGATTATTGCATGTTCGTTTGGTCGGACCTCCATCGGGACAGGGAAACTGAAAAGAAAAACAATAATTAGAGATAATTGCTTGTGTCCAAACACGAGTGTTGAAGCCCTCCTCTCCCTCCCTTCATCCCCCTCCTCCCTCCATCCCCCTTCTTCTCTTTTGGTAATATGTGAGGTGGAATGAAAAGGACACCCCCCTGTTTGGACAGCTGGGCAGGCGAACATAATTCATGACAGCTGAACTGAAATGTCTTTAACCACGAAGGAAGAGTAGAGAGAAAGAGAGCGAGCAAGAGAGAGAGAAAGAGAGAGAGGGTGAGGGAGGGAAGAAGAGAAGCTCAAGAGAAAGAGAGAGAGGGTGAGGGTAAGGGAGGGAAGAAGAGAAGCTCAAGAAAAAGAGAGAGAGGGTGAGGGTGAGGGAGGGAAGAAGAGAAGATCAAGAGAAAGAGAGAGAGGGTGAGGGAGGGAAGAAGAGAAGCTCAAGAGAAAGAGAGAGAGGGTGAGGGAGGGAAGAAGAGAAGCTCAAGAGAAAGAGAGAGAGGGTGAGGGTGAGGGAGGGAAGAAGAGAAGCTCAAGAGAAAGAGAGAGAGGGTGAGGGAGGGAGGGAGGGAGGGAAGAAGAGAAGCTCAAGAGAAAGAGAGAGAGGGTGAGGGTGAGGGGGGGAAAGAAGAGAAGCTCAAGAGAAAGAGAGAGAGGGTGAGGGTGAGGGAGGGAAGAAGAGAAGCTCAAGAGAAAGAGAGAGAGGGTGAGGGTGAGGGAGGGAAGAAGAGAAGCTCAAGAGAAAGAGAGAGAGGGTGAGGGAGGGAAGAAGAGAAGCTCAAGAGAAAGAGGGTGAGGGTGAGGGAGGGAAGAAGAGAAGCTCAAGAGAAAGAGAGAGAGGGTGAGGGTGAGGGAGGGAAGAAGAGAAGCTCAAGAGAAAGAGAGAGAGGGTGAGGGTGAGGGAGGGAAGAAGAGAAGCTCAAGAGAAAAAGAGAGAGGTAAGGAAGTGAGAGAGAAATTATACGGAGAGCGTTTTACAAAGGGGAAGAGATTTCAGCAGAGAGAAGCAGTGGGGAGGTGGAGGAGGGGAGGTTGTGGAGGGGAGGTGGAGGAGGGGGGGTTGTGGAGGGGAGGTGGAGGAGGGGAGGTTGTGGAGGGGAGGTTGTGGAGGGGAGGTTGTGGAGGGGAGGTGGAGGAGGGGAGGTGGAGGAGGGGAGGTGGAGGAGGTGGAGGGGAGGTGGTGGATGGGAGGTTGTGGAGGGGAGGTGGAGGAGGGAAGGTGGAGGAGGGGAGGTTGTGGAGGGGAGGTGGAGGAGGGAAGGTGGAGGAGGGAGGTTGTGGAGGGGAGGTGGAGGAGGGGAGGTTGTGGAGGGGAGGTGGAGGAGGGGAGGTGGTGAATGGGAGGTTGTGGAGGGGAGGTAGTGGAGGGGAGGTGGAGGAGGGGAGGTTGTGGAGGGGAGGTGGAGGAGGGGAGGTGGTGAATGGGAGGTTGTGGAGGGGAGGTAGTGGAGGGGAGGTGGAGGAGGGAGGTTGTGGAGGGGAGGTGGAGGAGGGGAGGGTGGTGGATGGGAGTTGTGGAGGGGAGGTGAGGTGGAGGAGGGGAGGTTGTGGAGGGAGGTGGAGGAGGGGAGGTGGTGGATGGGAGGTTGTGGAGGGGAGGTGGTGGAGGGGAGGTGGAGGAGGGGAGGTGGTGGATGGGAGGTTGTGGAGGGGAGGTGGTGGAGGGGAGGTTGTGGAGGAGGGGAGGTGGTGGATGGGAGGTTGTGGAGGGGAGGTTGTGGAGGGGAGGTGGAGGAGGGGAGGTTGTGGAGGGGAGGTGGAGGAGGGGAGGTGGTGGATGGGAGGTTGTGGAGGGGAGGTGGAGGAGGGGAGGTTGTGGAGGGGAGGTGGAGGAGGGGAGGTGGTGGATGGGAGGTTGTGGAGGGGAGGTTGTGGAGGGGAGGTGGAGGAGGGGAGGTTGTGGAGGGGAGGTGGTGGAGGGGAGGTGGAGGAGGGGGGGTTGTGGAGGGGAGGTGGAGGAGGGGAGGTTGTGGAGGGGAGGTGGAGGTGGGGAGGTGGAGGAGGGGAGGTGGAGGTGGAGGAGGGGAGGTGTAGGAGGGGAGGTTGTGGAGGGAAGGAAGAGGAGGGGAGGTTGTGGAGGGGAGGTGGAGGAGGGGAGGTTAAGGGGGGGAAGAGGAGGGGAGGTGGAGGAGGGGAGGTGGAGGAGGGGAGGGGAGGAAGAGGAGGGGAGGTGGAGGAGGGGAGGGGGAAGGTTGGACATGCATCATAAACCAACAGGAGAGTGGGGATTTGAAACCATCCGCAAAAACGGTAGACTGGAAACCAGCTCGACATCAAACACTGCAATTGGAAAAAATGGAATGATAGAGAGCTGCTGAACATGGTGTCATGCCAGGGTTGACGCATTGGGTTCATTTGCTGCTCCTTGGCGGTGACCCTTCAGCTCCTGGGGGTCGGTGGGTCAAACTGAACTCAGAATGAGGCAGCCAAAATCATGTCGCTCTGGGGAGGCAGGTTAGGGGTCACTGCTGAGAGTTCCAGTATATAGGCCAAAACAAGGACCATATGTGAACAGATACACATTTGAAACAAAAATAACTCCGGATTTTCCGCCCCTCCCCGCGGCCCTCCACCCCCCCACCCTCCACCCCCATGTCGACCCACCACTGATATTCTGCTCTAATTCAATAAAGTCATAAATACCTCTATAACGGTAAATTGACATAATATTGGCAGCATGCCCTAGCAAATTGACAATGACAGAAATTTTCCCAGAGGGAAAATATTAATGCAAACACAGGATTACTTTTCCAAAATAAGCCTGCTCCCAAAATCTCCAATGTTTACTTTTCTCCTCAATCCCAATTTCTGTGAGCGTGAAAAGTAATACTTACTGTTGTATTTACCTACAGGGAGGGGAGGAGACAGCATGGGGACTTAGCCAGATGACTGATGCTGTTGGACGTCGCAAGGCTAGATAAGTAGGACTCTCTCAAAGCTTTTAAACTACTGTGAAACCTAATTGTCACTACATCCCAATAGTGATTTCATGATTTGTTAACTGATTATTCTAGTTTTCACAAGTCTAATAAAGTATCTCTAAATGGTCTTTTAAAAACAGTTTCTTGAGTACATAGTTTTTTAAAAAGATAGTGTTACTGATTGCCTTATGCCCATTGATTTGACTAAGCAGTGTTCATGATTAAAGGTCTAAGAGTGACTCTTTAAGGTCTAAGAGGGCATACAGGTGTTAGGATGTCACCTCAACTTACATCCCAATTATCCCATCAGTGATTAGTGTGCAGGTGGCCGAAGATAGCCACACGCAACCAGCTCTAAAAGTTTTATGTTCTATGTGTTCCACACTCATCTCATTTATTCAGTCTGGCTTTAAGTTGAATTCATTTGGAATGTGACTTAAAAGTGCAGTTCATGAAAGTGTCATAATTTGATGGTTGGGAGTTTGAGACCAGTCTTACACCATGCTGTTTGGACCATGCTGTGTGTGTGTGTGTGTGTGAGTGCGTGCGTGTGAGTGAGTGAGTGAGTGAGTGAGTGAGTGAGTGAGTGAGTGAGTGAGTGAGTGAGTGTGTGTGAGTGCGTGCGTGCGTGCGAGAGAGAGACAGAGAGAGAGACAGAGAGAGAGACACAGAGAGAGAGAGACAGAGAGAGAGAGACAGAGAGAGAGACAGAGAGAGAGGAGAGAGAGAGAGAGAGAGAGAGAGAGAGAGACAGAGAGAGAGAGAGACAGAGACAGAGACAGAGAGAGAGAGAGAGACAGAGACAGAGACAGAGACAGAGACAGAGAGAGAGACAGAGACAGAGACAGAGAGAGAGAGAGAGAGAGAGAGAGAGAGAGACAGACAGACAGAGAGAGAGACAGACAGAGAGAGACAGAGCCAGAGAGAGAGAGAGACAGAGAGAGAGACAGAGAGAGAGAGAGAGAGAGGGTGAGTGAGGGAGGGAAGGAAGTGAGAAAGTAGAGAGATTTCAGCAGAGAAAAGCAGTGGGGAGGTGGAGGGGAGGTAGAGGAGGGGAAGTAGAGGAGGGGAGGTAGAGGAGGGGAGGTAGAGGAGGGGAGGTAGAGGAGGGGTATGGTGGGGGAGGGGAAGTAGAGGAGGGGAGGTAGAGGAGGGGAAGTAGAGGAGGGGAGGTAGAGGAGGGGAAGTAGAGGAGGGGAGGTAGAGGAGGGGAAGTAGAGGAGGGGAGGTAGAGGAGGGGAAGTAGAGGAGGGGAGGTAGAGGGGGGGAGGTAGATGAGGGGAAGTAGAGGAGGGGAGGTAGAGGAGGGGAGGTAGAGGAGGGGTATGGTGGGGGAGGGGAAGTAGAGGAGGGGAGGTAGAGGAGGGGAAGTAGAGGAGGGGAGGTAGAGGAGGGGAAGTAGAGGAGGGGAGGTAGAGGAGGGGAGGTAGAGGAGGGGAAGTAGAGGAGGGGAGGTAGAGGAGGGGAAGTAGAGGAGGGGAGGTAGAGGAGGGGAGGTAGAGGAGGGGAGGTAGAGGAGGGGAAGTAGAGGAGGGGAGGTAGAGGAGGGGAGGTAGAGGAGGGGAGGTAGAGGAGGGGAGGTAGAGGAGGGGAAGTAGAGGAGGGGAGGTAGAGGAGGGGAAGTAGAGGAGGGGAAGTAGAGGAGGGGAGGTAGAGGAGGGGAAGTAGAGGAGGGGAGGTAGAGGAGGGGATGTAGAGGAGGGGAGGTAGAGGAGGGGAGGTAGAGGAGGGGAGGTAGAGGAGGGGAAGTAGAGGAGGGGAGGTAGAGGAGGGGAGGTAGAGGAGGGGATGGGGAGAGATTTCAGCAGAGAGAAGCAGTGGGGAGGTGGAGGGGAGGGCTTCAAAACTTGTGTTTGGACACAAGAACGCCAAGGTAACCTGTCTAAATGACTATCGCCCTTAGCACTTACATTTGTACCATGAAATGCTTTGAAAGGCTGGTCATAGCTCACATCAACACCATCATCCCAGACACTCTGGGCCAACTCCAATTAACATACTGCCCAAACAGATCCACAAATGAAACAATCTCTATTGCACTCCACACAGACCTTTCCCACCTGGACAAAAGGAACACCTACGTGAGTATGCTGTTCAATGACTACAGTTCAGCGTTCAACACCGTAGTCCCCTCCAAGCTCATCACTAAGCTAAGGACCGTGGAACAGAACACCTCCCTCTGCAACTGGATCCTGGACTTCCTGACAGGACACCCCCAGGTGGTGAGGGTAGGCAACAACACATCCACCACGCTGACCCTCAACACGGGGGCCCCTCAGGGGTGCATTCTTAGTCCCCTCCTGTACTCCCTGTTCACACACGACTGTTCACACACGACTGCATGGTGTGTTCAGCCCTCTGTTTCCTGTAGTCCACGATCAGCTCCTTTGTCTTGCTGACGTTGACGGAGAGGTTTTTGTCCTGGCACCACACTGCCAGGTCACTGACCTCCTCCCTATAGGCTGTCTCATCATAATCTGTGATCAGACCTACCACTGTTGTGTCGTCGGTAAACTTAATGGTGGTTTTGGAGTTTGTCCTGGCACCACACTGCCAGGTCACTGACCTCCTCCCTATAGGCTGTCTCATCATAATCTGTGATCAGACCTACCACTGTTGTGTCGTCGGTAAACTTAATGGTGGTTTTGGAGTTTGTCCTGGCACCACACTGCCAGGTCACTGACCTCCTCCCTATAGGCTGTCTCATCATAATCTGTGATCAGACCTACCACTGTTGTGTCGTCGGTAAACTTAATGGTGGTTTTGGAGTTTGTCCTGGCACCACACTGCCAGGTCACTGACCTCCTCCCTATAGGCTGTCTCATCATAATCTGTGATCAGACCTACCACTGTTGTGTCGTCGGTAAACTTAATGGTGGTTTTGGAGTTTGTCCTGGCACCACACTGCCAGGTCACTGACCTCCTCCCTATAGGCTGTCTCATCATAATCTGTGATCAGACCTACCACTGTTGTGTCGTCGGTAAACTTAATGGTGGTTTTGGAGTTTGTCCTGGCACCACACTGCCAGGTCACTGACCTCCTCCCTATAGGCTGTCTCATCATAATCTGTGATCAGACCTACCACTGTTGTGTCGTCGGTAAACTTAATGGTGGTTTTGGAGTCGTGTGTCCAAACGACTCCAAAACCACCATTAAGTTTACCGACGACACAACAGTGGTAGGTCTGATCACAGATTATGATGAGACAGCCTATAGGGAGGAGGTCAGTGACCTGGCAGTGTGGTGCCAGGACAAAAACCTCTCCGTCAACGTCAGCAAGACAAAGGAGCTGATCGTGGACTACAGGAAACAGAGGGCTGAACACGCCCCCATTCACATCAACGGGGCTGTAGTGGAGAGGGTCGAGAGCTTCAAGTTCCTCGATGTTCACATCACTAAGGATCTATCACGGTCCACACACACCAACACAGTCGTGAAGAGGGCATGACAACACTTCGTACCCCTGCACATTGACTCTGTACTGGTACCCCGTGTATATTGCCAAGTTTTCATTGCTCATTGTATATATATATTTTTTTAATTATTATTACGTTTTACTTTTCTATTATTTCTCCTTCTTCTCTCTCTGCATTGTTGAGAAAGCCCGTAAGTAGGCATTTCACTATTAGTCTACACCTGTTGTTTACAAAGCATGTGATAAATGCGATTTGATTTGAGCAAGAGAGAGAGAGAGAGAGATTTTAATCATCTGAATTCTCAGTCTGATATATTCTGATGAGACCAGTCCTGCCAGAAGATTTACATCCCCATTGAGAAACTCACTAATACCCTACAACTAGCCCCTTCTATACCTTACAGCAGGGATCATCAACTAGATTCAGCCGCAGGGCTATTTTTTCTTGAGCGGATTGTGGAGGGGCCATAACATAATTACAAATCATTTGTAGATATAATGTTTTTGAAACCTTGCCTACCTTTGTATACAATCACGCCTCTGTATATGTGTGAGAATACTTGGGTCACAGATGTCTTCAATTAAAATCACTTGGAGCTGATTTCTTGGGTGTTTTTATAGTCTTTTAATACATACATATAAAATAACTATATTTTTCAATCTCAGAAAGCATGGGGGGCCAAATAAAAGCCCCCGCGGGCCTTCAGTGGGGATCCCTGCCTTACAGCCACACAGATCAATCAAGCCAGTTCAGCCTATTGTATGCACCTTTGATACATGATCATTTTGGGTAATTCTTGCACTGGGAAAATCTGTCATATATGGCATAGAGTATGTAAAACATACTGCATGAACAGACATCTCATCAAACGTAGCTACTTTTCCATTTCATTTCATCTACAGTGCATCTGGCATTGATCTAACCAGAGAAAAGGGTAATACACTTAATGAAATAACAGTAATGCCAAATAAAATCCCACAAAAATACATAGGTACAACAACATAATAATGTACATATATTTACCACACATCACATGCAAATAAAAGTGGAAACTCCTAACAACAAACTCCTAATAACAAAGAAAACAGTGAATACACAAACCATAGACAGTACATCACATGTGATACGTGGGAACAAATGACATGGACTCCTACACAGCCATATACAGTATGGAACACATATAGGCCTACTCATTAACATACCAGTCTACACCAGTCTCTACTCTGTGGATGAGATGAGTGAGCCTCCAGCTCATAGAGACTGAGCTAGGGACAAATGACACTCTATTACCTTATAGTGCACTCCGTTTGACCAGAACCCTATGGAAAACATATTGCACTAAATAGGGAATAGGGTGCCATTTGGGACACATGTTGAGTCTGGCCCAATCCTCATCCTCAGGCAGTAAAAGATGTGATGAGGAGCACTGTAATATGCTCCAGAGAGAACTGCTGCCTTCTGACTCTCTCCCAGTCAATGGTTTTCTCAGGGCGCACTGCCTGAGTGAATGGGAGAGCAAAATGATCTGACTACTGCTGATGGGTTTGCCATGGATAACCATACAGTCATCTCAACAGTCCCATTCTACTGTCATTCTAGCCCCCATCAGCTAGCCCTCAAGTGATGTGAAATTCCCTATGTCATCAACCAGCTCTCACAGTCTCACGTCAGAATTAGACATTCATCCATGTTTCTCAAACGTCAAATTTGAAAGTGTTTAAGATTAAGTTTAGGCATGAACTCTGAATGTTTAAGGTAAGGGTTAAGGTTTGGGCTTAAAACAAAAATCTCAAAAACAACTTTCTATCGCTGGATTTCAGCGTGCAACCTTTGGAATCAGAGGCAGATGCTTACACCCATCCACCATCCCTGTCCACAACGCAAAACTGAAACTTACTTGAAGGTGACAGCGCTCACTGTTGCCCCCTAGTGGCAAGTTTCCACATCATCTCCCGATGTCCTCAGACATGGATGGACTTCAAGTACTGACTTGTATCACAGCAGACCTGCCTGATGTGATGATTAGGTAAATGAGTGTTTGTACTATAGGTCTTCACGGGTCAAAAAAGTTGGACCCGGACCTGAACGGACCGGAGAACAATCAGACACGAACCCGAATGGATCCAAGGAGAACTAGACCTAGACCTGACCGGTACACTAAAAGGTCCGGACCCATAAAGTGGTCTAGATTGTACGTGTTTGTACGTGTTTGAGTGTGTACATGTGGTCCGAGAGTATCTGTAGTGTGTGTGAGAGAGAGATATGTTACGCAAGCAGTCTTGGCATCTGTGTGTGTGTGTGTGTGTGTGTGTGTGTGTGTGTGTGTGTGTGTGTGTGTGTGTGTGTGTGTGTGTGTGTGTGTGTGTGTGTGTGTGTGTATGGTCTGTAGCCCAGCACCATATGAGAAAGCGTATGTAAATAGCTTATTATGCTGAGCAGGCCTGCAAATCATTTCCTGTGGGCTGACTATTTATCAGATCCCCTTGAGCTTTACTGTCGGATGCTCCTCGTACAAACAGTTTGGGAAGTGTGTGTGTGTGTGTGTGCGTGTGTGTGTGTCTGTGTGTGTAACCTATGTGTTTGTTTTGCACGTGTCTTTGTGTGTGCGTACGTGTGTGAGTTTTTGTTTGTGCGTAGGTCTGTGTGCATGTCTACCGGTATGTGTGTACAATACTCTCTCCATCCATACACAGACCCAGATCTGCTTGCTGGGTGGCGACACTCCTGGCAAACGGACTGAAAACTACAAACGACAAAAGCTGGAACAACAGGAAGATAATTCACATTTGATTGGTTTCACGTGTTCTTCATAAACAACAAAGTTTTCCTGTGCCTCCAGCGTGTTTTCCTGCAAACATGGAATCCATTTGTCCCCCGTCCCCATGCCCTGTAGTTACGTTGAGTTACGTAGCACCTCACACACAGAGCTGGCCCTAGCCCACCACTATGGCTGTGGTCGTGGTTAACTTTGATATAGCGTCAGGAACTTTCAGCAGCTAAAAATAGTCCAGAGGGACCAAGAGACTGAAATATAACTGTCAAATGTCAGATCTGCCTTAGCCTGTGACAAATCAAACACACGTAATTACTAACAATGGCATGATGGCAACTCTGTGCCCTCTGCAATGTGATTTTAATGAAATGGTGTCTGTGTGTGCATGTGCTTGTGTGCATTTACATAAAAACACATTGAAAACACATTTTGCACATACATAATGTATAGATACACACACAAACATACCATAGTCCTGTCCATATATCCACAAACACACACACACACACACACACACACACACACACACACACACACGTTTATACTTGGTGGATCTAATGTCCTTACTTACACCTAGGATAAAAGTATAACTGTGTGACTTGTAAATGGGTCCCTACGGTAACTCAGATAGGTCTTTACTCCCATTTACATGTACCAGTTATGCTGTCCATGTGCTTCAGTGAAGATGCCAATCTCTGGCCTAAGGTATTCAACATGTCAAGCCTACATTAGTCAGACTGGGTTGTTATACGTTCAACTCATGCTAACTCATGCATGTGTTAAATACTTTACTGATTTAAAACTTTTGCAATACACTTAATAAATTACAAACCTATCTGTAGAAAATAAGAAAGATAATGTGCCTAAAAATAAATCATTTATTTGAAGTCACTCCTTCCATCTGAAACTATTATCTAATAATCAAATAGAAGTATTATTATTATTAATAATAAGGATCATATTTTTATCAATGGTGGTGGTAATAGCTGATAGGAGCAGTTTACCAGCTACAGCAGGCCTACTTATATTCCTGTTGAAAGTGATATCACAACTGCAATTGAGCAGGTCTTGGATATTACAATCAGATGTTTATGATTTAAAAGTTGTCTGCTTTGAGTTAGTCACTTGTACCCCATGTAGCTCACCCTATATCCTTAGAACATACCTAACCATTAAGGCCAGGTGTACCTTCTCATTCATCGCCTGTCGATACGGAAGTCCTCAGGAGATTTGTGGTGAACGGTTCTGTGCACTTTTCTTGCCCTCTTTCATTTCAGAGTTGTTTAAACGATTGACGTGTTCCGTAATGCTTTCATAAACGGCGCAAATGCTACAAAGCTGTAAAATAATGAGCCTTGTCGGCCACCCGCATTTTACTGTGCAGTAAAATTAATGGAAGTCACATTGAGCTGGGGTTAATACATCTACAAAGACAAAAATCACCACTTTGCACACAGTTTTAAACTGTTTTCGAAATAAAGAATTTGCACTTGTCAACTCTTATTTTTGTGGGAACCATATAGGGCTATCTCAATTTGGGGGATTTTGTGGTTCAACGCTTTAAGGTTCAAAAGCAGTCAGAAAGTGCTATTTGTGCAGTCATTATAACACACAAAGCTAAAGCCAACTGAATTAGGGGTGCATGCTTGCCAAAACTAGTATAGCCTGACTCACCTGTCTTCTCAATCCTCTGGTCTTTAAATAACAGCCTGGAGTGTGAATTAAACTCCTTTTAATTAGATAGGCCACATGAGGTTTCCACGCACAGATCCACACTTGTGCGTATGAACAGCTAGGGGTAAATCGTCTTTAGTGTAACGCGATGTGTAGTTGCCAGTAGCCTATTCGGAACGCATTAGTAAATAGGTCCTGAGCCAAATAGAAGGCTGTGGATAGGACTATATACAGTATACTGCATGAGCGCCATTGTTGTCATGGCATAGCTGGCATTACATGCAACCAACATGGCATTTCCCGTGTTAGAATGAAAGGTTCCTATTGGCAGCAGAAGGCAGTCGGGGCTATTATGGATTTATTTAATGATGGGTGCTGCTCACTTTCCATATTTGGATTAAGCCTACAATTAGTGATTTTTTTTTACGACAATAGACTAGTACACCTACAGAGCTTATATTAAACCCCCAAACTTTCTTAAAAATAATACATTGTTCGGCCGCATAGATTTATAGTCATATATGTTTTTTTGATAAAAAAAAAAATCAAAGTAGGGACGTAATTACCAAATTTACGTCTACACTGGGAAACACATTTAATTTTGAGTAATTCGTAATAAATTGCACTTCAAATAAGATAAACTACGTTTCCAAACTTTGGACGCACGAGAAAAGTGCCGATTCATCATAATGGAATAAAATAAAAATGTTTTTTTGAGAGAGTGAGATTGAGTTGTCAAACTATAATCTTTTTCAGGATTTTTATTATTCATGATTTTTATTTATTTTCGTGTTAAAGTTTTAATGGGGCACGCTATGGCTGGAGTTGCCTAATATTATTCAACGTGAGCGTAGCGGGCTATTTTGTATGAAACACATGTTGGTACGTAAAATGTACTCGTCGAAATGTGTTGATGAGAATTAGAGTAATTACTTATTTGGGCAATGTTCCAAAACACCTCAGTGTCATGATCTTTATTTCTCATTTAAATTATTAACAATATGATTAACTGAACATACTGGACATAATTGAACTTTCAGCCTAAATGTATTTGTTATTCAGATGTAACAGGGGTGCAATTAACATGTGGTAGCCTACAAACAAAAATATCATAAAGGCACAGATGAACAGCTGACGTTGGTGAAATCTATCATTGAGGTCTCAGATGAGGACTATATTTATTTCTATGGAAACAATGCTTGTATTTTATTTAGCTGATATTTTGGTTGCATTTTTCTAATTGTTTGACTTGATATTTCTTCAGAAGTCTAAAAGTTTAATGTAACTAAATGTTAAATGTATTATTATTTGTAGTGGTAGTAGTAGTAGTAGTGGTAGTAGTAGCAGCAGCAGTATTTCCACCAGCCAGCCAGTAGTCAGAGTTGCCCTGCCGTCTGATACCAGACTTGTCTGACCTGACCTAGAGACAGACAGACAGACAGACAGACAGACAGACAGACAGACAGACAGACAGACAGACAGACAGACAGACAGACAGACAGACAGACAGACAGACAGACAGACAGACAGACAGACAGGCAGGCAGACAGGCAGGCAGGCAGGCAGGCAGGCAGGCAGGCAGGCAGGCAGGCAGGCAGGCAGACAGACAGACAGATAGATAGACAGACAGACAGACAGAGGCTATATTGATTCCCTCAGTGTTTTCCGCCCCCATGTGGTTAAGCAACACTTGCATTTAACCGGCTACGCCCTGATCTCATATGAGGGCACTGACTCACCCGAGGCTCAAGGCTCGGGGCTCGAGACAAACGCTCGCGTCTGACAGTGGGCACGTTCAAATTAGTTATCCCTCTAAAGAGAAGGTTACAGATCCTAGACTAGAGGAACATAGCCAACAACGTGGAGTTTGTGTTCCACTCAGGCCCTCAAGTAAAATAAACAGCCACCGGGCGCCAGACCACTTTCAAAAAGCTACTGGATGGGATCAGTTACCTATACTACTCTAAGGAGGGAGAGCTGGGACCTGGGCGAAATAGAAAGCGCTTGGAAAATGTGTGTATTAGTGAATTTTATTGAATCGCAGGGTCTTCTTTTTTTGTTGCAGGTTGACGTTTATTGTCATGAATGTTGCGCTGGAGGCAGAACTGAACAATTTCCGCTAGATGGGCCAGCTACAAATCAAAATAGCATATATCGTAAATATTCATACAAAAAAGATTTTTGGTCTTAATTTAAGGTCAGGGTTAGGCATCAGGGTTAGCATTGTGGTTAAGGTCAGGGTTAAGGTTAGGGTTAGGTTTAAAATAGTTTGACTTTGTGGCTGTGCCAGCTAGTGACCACTCTGCAGAGCTGCTTCCATGGCAAGATTCATGAAAATAAATACTAAACTGTGTTTTTTTATTGAGTTTTATTAAATAATTATATTATCAGTTCCAACTAGATTTTGTCCCACTGTTGGCTGCGGGAATTTCATACAGGGGTGCAACTTCCACTGGGGACGGGGGACATGTCCCCCCCCACATTTACATTGGAATGTGATACAAAACGAGTCAACGGTGTGCTTTAGGACCATGCGGACGCTTCCGAGTGGTTGGGTAGGCTGTTTGGAGTGTGTTCAGGTCTGTTCAACGCTGGTCCAACCAATCGGATTCCACACTTCAAGATTGCTTCGATCACGTGGACTGGGATATGTTCCGCATCGCGTCGAATAACAATATTGATGAATACGCTGATTCGGTGAGGGAGTTTATTAGCAAGTGCATCGGTGATGTTGTACCCACATTAAACCCATATTAAAACCTTCCCCAACCAGAAACCGTGGATTGATGGCAGCATTCGCTCAAAACTAAAAGCTTGAACCACTTCTTTTAATCAGGGCAAGGTGACCGGAAACATGGCCGAATACAAACAGTGTAGCTATTCCCTCCGCAAGGCAATCAAACAAGCTAAGCGTCAGTATAGAGACAAAGTAGAGTCGCAATTCAATGGCTCAGACACGAGAGGTATATGGCAGGGTCTACAGACAATCATGGACTACAAAAGAAAAACCAGCCCCGTCGCGGACCACGGTGTCTTGCTCCCAGACAAACGAAACAACTTCTTGCTTGCTTTGAGGCCAATACAGTGCCACTGACACAGCCTGCTACCAAAACCTGCAGGCTCTTCTTCACTGCAGCCAACATAAGTAAAACATTTAAACGTGTTAACACTTGCAGGGCTGCAGGCCCAGACGGCATCCCCAGCCGCGTCCTCAGAGCATGCGCAGACCAGCTGGCTGATGTGTTTACAGACATATTAAAACAATCCTTATTCAAGTCTGCTGTTCCCACATGCTTCAAGAGGGCCACCATCGTTCCTGTTCTCAAGAAAGGTAAGGCATGCCCCATTCAAAAAATTTAGAACTAGGAATAGATATAGTCCTTGGTTCACTCCCGACCTGTCTGCCCTTGACCAGCACAAAAACATCCTGTGGCGTTCTGCATTAGTATCGAATAGCCCCCGTGATATGCAACTTTTCAGGGAAGTTAGGAACATATATACACAAGCAGTTAGGAAAGCTAAGGCTAGCTTTTTCAAACAGAAGTTTGCATCCTGTAGTACTAACTCAAAAAGTTCTGGAACACTGGAGAATAAGAGAGAATCCATGGAGAATAAGAGCACCTCCTCCCAGCTGCACACTGCTCTGAGGCTTGGAAACACTGTCACCACCGATAAATCCACTATAATTGAGAATTTCAATAAGCATTTCTCTACAGCTGGCCATGCTTTCCACCTGGCTACCCCTACCCCCGTCAACTGCCCGGCACCCTCCACAGCAACCCGCCAAAGCCCTCACCATTTCTCCTTTACCCAAATCCAGAGAGCTGATGTTCTGAAAGAGCTGCAAAATCTGGACCCCTACAAATCAGCTGGGCTAGACAATCTGGACTCCACGGTCATCCCCCTTTTCAAAGGGGGAGACACTCTAGACCCAAACTGCTACAGACCTATATCTATCCTACCCTGTCTTTCTAAGGTCTTCGAAAGCCAAGTTAACAAACAGATTACCGACCATTTCGAATCCCACCGTACCTTCTCCACTATGCAATCTGGTTTCCGAGCTGGTCATGGGTGCACCTCAGCCATGCTCAAAGTCCTAAACGACATCATAACCGCCATCGATAAGAGACATTACTGTGCAGCCGTATTCATCGACCTGGCCAAGGCTTTCGACTCTGTCAATCACCACATTCTTATTGGCAGAGTCGACAGCCTTGGTTTCTCAAATGATTGCCTCGCCTGGTTTACCAACTACTTCTCTGATAGAGTTCAGTGTGTCAAATCGGAGGGCCTGTTGTCCGGACCTCTGGCAGTCTCTATGGGGGTGCCACAGGGTTCAATCCTCGGGCCGACTCTCTTCTCTGTATACATCAATGATGTTGCTCTTGCTGCTGGTGATTCTCTGGTATACCTTTACGCAGACGACACCATTCTGTATACTTCTGGCCCCTCTTTAGAGACTGTGTTAACTAACCTCCAGACGAGATTCAATGCCATACAACTCTCTTTCCGTGGCCTCCAACTGCTCTTAAATGCAGGGAAAACTAAATGCATGCTATTCTACCGATCCCTGCCCGCACCTGTTAACCCGTCCAGCATCACTACTCTGGACGGCTCTGACTTAGAATACGTGGACATCTACAAATACCAAGGTGTCTGGTTAGACTGTAAACTCTCCTTCCAGACTCACATTAAGCATCTCCAATCCAAAATTAAATCTAGAATTGGCTTCCTATATCGCAACAAAGCATCATTCACTCATGCTGCCAAACATACCCTCGTAAAACTGACCATCCTACCGATCCTCGACTTTGGTGATGTTATCTATAAAATATCCTCCAACACTTTACTCAACAAACTGGATGCAATCTATCACAGTGCCATCCGTTTTGTCACCAAAGCCCCATACACTACCCACCATTGCGACCTGTATGCTCTCGTTGGTTGGCCCTCGCTTCATACTCATCGCCAATCCTACTGGCTACAGGTTATCTACAAGTCTCTGCTAGGTAAAGCTCCGCCTTATCTCAGCTCACTGGTCACCATAGCAGCACCCACTCATAGCACGCGCTCCAGCAGGTATATCTCACTGGTCACCCCCAAAGCCAATTCCTCCTTTGGTCGTCTTTCCTTCCAGTTCTCTGCTGCCAATGACTGGAACTAACTACAAAAATCTCTGAAGCTGGAGACTTATATCTCCCTACTATCTTTAAGCACCAGCTGTCAGAGCAGCTCACAGATCACTGCACCTGTACATAGCCCATCTGTAAACAGCCCATCTATCTACCTACTTCATCCCCATACAGTATTTATTTCTTTATCTTGCTCCTTTGCACCCCAGTTTCTCTACATGCACATTCATCTTCTGCACATCTAACATTCCAGTGTTTAAATTTCTATATTGTAATTACTTCGCCACCATGGCCTATTTATTGCCTTAACTCCCTTATCTTACCTCATTTGCACTCACTGTATATAGACTTTTGTTTTCTTTTGTTCTGTTGTATTATTGACTATGTTTTGTTTATTCCATGTGTAACTCTGTGTTGTTGTATGTGTCAAACTGCTTTGCTTTATCTTGGCCAGGTCGCAGTTGTAAGTGAGAACTTGTTCTCAACTCGCCTACCTGGTTAAATAAAGGTGAAATAAATAAATAAAAATATAAATGAGCTAAATGACAACCGCCCCGTCGCACTCACTTCCGTCATCATGAATTGCTTTGAGAGACTAGTCAAGGACCATATCACCTCCACCCTACCTGACACCCTAGACCCACTCCAACTGCTTACCGCCCCAATAGGTCCACAGACGACGCAATCACACGGCACACCGCCCTAACCCATCTGTACAAGAGGAATACCTGTGTAAGAATGCTGTTCATCGACTACAGCTCAGCATTTAACACCATAGTACCCTCCAAACTCGTCATTAAGCTCGAGACCCTGGGTCTCGACCCCGCCCGGTGCAACTGGGTCCTGGACTGGGTCCTGGGCCCCACAAGAGTGTGTTCTCAGCCCGCTCCTGTACTCCCTTTTCACCCATGACTGCGTGGCCATGCACGCCTCCAAGAAATGCGCTTTTTGTGTGTATGGAACATTTCTGGGATCATTTATTTCAGCTCATGAAACATGGGACCAACATTAAATCAAATTTATTTATATAGCCCTTCGTACATCAGCTGATATCTCAAAGTGCTGTACAGAAACCCAGCCTAAAACCCCAAACAGCAAGCAATGCAGGTGTAGAAGCACGGAAGCATTAAATGTTGTTTATATTTTTGTTCCGTTTAGCTAGATAATGGCATATAACACACTCACTTTAGAGTAATGGGATCTATGTGATCTTCCTCTATTGACTGTAGTTCAATACAATAGGACCCTATCCTCAAAGGACAGTATAGTAAGGAGAGAACAGGTGAGAGTCAATTCGTTCAAGCTTGACAACCAAACCAGTATTCCACAGTATATTCCACTGTCAACAGGCTGTGAACTATTCCAAATTGTTCTGTTCTCTAGGACTCCCAACAAACATTAACTTGTTATCTATGCATTATCATCCACCTGAGTGCCTTGTGCAGTCTTGCAGGTTAAAGAGTCACACAGACAAATATTCCAAACACTGTGATTGCCTGGTGCAATGGAACCTGTTGTGCACTTGAGTGAGGACCCAAAAGCGATTTAACAAAAACAGAGTCCTTTAATGTAAAAACACAGGGAAGACATAGATCCTCTTCAGATGTAGAAAATGGCAAAATAGACAACCCTCAGAGAGGGCGACAAATGAAACTGAAAGTCCTTCTGATATTTACTAAAGAGTCCCCTTCTTAGCAGCAGAGGAGAATAGCTGGGTTGCGGCGACAGACTGCTGGTCTCTCTGGGTAGGCGCGGGTCGTAGCGGACAGAGGTACCTGATCACACGTAGCATCAGAAGAACAGGCAGATTCCAACAGGATGGGACAAGGGTGAAGCAAACAAGACGATAGTTTGGTTCTGGCATGAGAAACTCAAACGAGAATCTGACAAGGAAAGAAGCAGGAACAGAGAGAGAAATAGAGACCTAATCAGAGGGAAAAAGGGAACAGGTGGGAAAAGGGTGAACGAGGTAGTTAGAGGAGATGAGGAACAGCTGGAGGAGGAGAGAAAGAGAAGGTAGCCTAATACGACCAGCAGAGGGAGACAGAGTGAAGAGAAAGAACAGGAACAAGACATAATATGACAAGACATGACAGTACCCCCCCCCACTCACCGAGCGCCTCCTGGCGCACTCGAGGAGGAAACCTGGCGGCAACGGAGGAAATCATCGATCAGAGAACGGTCCAGCACGTCCCGAGAGGGAACCCAACTCCTTTCCTCAGGACCGTACCCCTCCCAATCTACTAGGTACTGATGACCACGGCCCCGAGGACACATGTCCAAAATCTTACGGACCCTGTAGATAGGTGCGCCCTCGACAAGGATGGGGGGGGGGGGGGGGGGGGAGACGAGCGGGGGCGCGAAGAACGGGCTTAACACAGGAGACATGGAAGACCGGGTGGACGCGACGAAGATATCGCAGGAGAAGAAGTCGCACTGCGACAGGATTAATGATCTGAGAAATACGGAACGGACCAATGAACCGCGGGGTCAACTTGCGAGAAGCTGTCTTAAGGGGAAGGTTTTGAGTGGAGAGCCATACTCTCTGACCGCGACAATATCTAGGACTCTTAGTTCTACGCTTATTAGCGGCTCTCACAGTCTGCGCCCTATAACGGCAAAGTGCAGACCTGACCCTCTTCCAAGTGCGCTCACAACGTTGGACAAAAGCCTGAGCGGAGGGGACGCAGGACTCGGCGAGCTGAGACGAGAACAGCGGAGGCTGGTACCCGAGGCTACTCTGAAAAGGAGATAGACCGGTCGCAGACGAAGGAAGCGAGTTGTGGGCGTATTCTGCCCAGGGGAGCTGTTCTGACCAAGACGCAGGGTTACGAAAAGAAAGACTGCGTAAGATGCGACCAATAGTCTGATTGGCCCGTTCTGCTTGACCGTTAGACTGAGGGTGAAAGCCGGAAGAGAGACTGACGGAAGCTCCAATCAATCGGCAAAACTCCCTCCAAAATTGAGACGTGAATTGCGGACCCCTGTCCGAAACGACGTCTGACGGAAGGCCATGAATTCTGAAAACATTCTCGATGATGATTTGTGCCGTTTCTTTAGCAGAAGGGAGCTTAGCGAGGGGAATAAAATGAGCCGCCTTAGAGAACCTATCGACAACCGTAAGAATAACAGTCTTCCCCGCTGACGAAGGCAGTCCGGTGATAAAATCTAAGGCGATGTGAGACCACGGTCGAGAGGGAATGGGAAGCGGTCTGAGACGGCCGGCAGGAGGGGAGTTACCGGACTTAGTCTGCGCGCAGACCGAACAAGCAGCCACGAAACGACGCGTGTCACGCTCCCGAGTGGGCCACCAAAAACGCTGGCGAATGGAAGCAAGCGTACCCCGAACGCCGGGGTGGCCGGCTAACTTGGCAGAGTGAGCCCACTGAAGAACGGCCAGACGAGTAGGAACGGGAACGAAAAGAAGGTTCCTAGGACAAGCGCGCGGCGACGGAGTGTGAGTGAGTGAGTGCTTGCTTTACCTGCCTCTCAATTCCCCAGACAGTCAACCCGACAACACGCCCCTCAGGGAGAATCCCCTCGGGGTCGGTGGAGACTACTGAAGAACTGAAGAGACGAGATAAAGCATCAGGCTTGGTGTTCTTAGAGCCCGGACGATAAGAAATTACGAACTCGAAACGAGCGAAAAACAGCGCCCAACGAGCCTGACGCGCATTAAGTCGTTTGGCAGAACGGATGTACTCAAGGTTCCTATGGTCAGTCCAAACGACAAAAGGAACGGTCGCCCCCTCCAACCACTGTCGCCATTCGCCTAGGGCTAAGCGGATGGCGAGCAGTTCGCGGTTTCCCACATCATAGTTACGTTCCGACGGCGACAGGCGATGAGAAAAATACGCGCAAGGGTGGACCTTGTCGTCAGAGAGGGAGCGCTGAGAAAGAATGGCTCCCACGCCCACCTCTGACGCGTCAACCTCGACAACGAACTGTCTAGAGACGTCAGGTGTAACAAGGATAGGTGCGGATGTAAAGCGATTCTTGAGAAGATCAAAAGCTCCCTGGGCGGAATCGGACCACTTAAAGCACGTCTTGACAGAAGTAAGGGCTGTGAGGGGAGCTGCCACCTGACCGAAATTACGGATGAAACAACGATAGAAATTCGCGAAGCCGAGAAAGCGCTGCAGCTCGATGCGTGACTTAGGAACGGGCCAATCAATGACAGCTTGGACCTTAGCGGGATCCATCTTAATGCCTTCAGCGGAAATAACAGAACCGAGAAATGTGACGGAGGAGGCATGAAAAGTGCACTTCTCAGCCTTCACATAAAGACAATTCTCTAAAAGGCGCTGGAGGACACGTCGAACGTGCTGAACATGAATCTGGAGTGACGGTGAAAAAAAAATCAGGATATCGTCAAGGTAGACGAAAACAAAGATGTTCAGCATGTCTCTCAGGACGTCATTTACTAATGCCTGAAAGACAGCTGGAGCGTTTGCGAGGCCGAAAGGAAGAACCCGGTATTCAAAGTGCCCTAACGGAGTGTTAAACGCCGTTTTCCACTCGTCCCCCTCCCTGACGCGCACGAGATGGTAAGCGTTACGAAGGTCCAACTTAGTGAAAAACCTGGCTCCCTGCAGGATCTCGAAGGCTGAAGACATAAGAGGAAGCGGATAACGATTCTTAACTGTTATGTCATTCAGCCCTCGATAATCTATGCAGGGGCGCAGGGACCCGTCCTTCTTCTTAACAAAAAAAAAACCCCGCTCCGGCGGGAGAGGAGGAGGGGACTATGGTACCGGCGTCGAGAGCTACAGACAAATAATCTTCGAGAGCCTTACGTTCGGGAGCCGACAGAGAGTATAGTCTACCCCGGGGGGGGGGGGGTGGTTCCTGGAAGGAGATCAATACTACAATCATACGACCGGTGCGGAGGAAGAGAGGTGGCCCTGGACCGACTGAACACCGTGCGCAGATCGTGATATTCCTCCGGCACCCTCGTCAAATCACCAGGCTCCTCCTGTGAAGAAGAGACAGAGGAAACAGGAGGGATAGCAGACATTAAACATTTCACATGACAAGAGACGTTCCAGGAGAGGATAGAATTACTAGACCAATTAATAGAAGGATTATGACAAACTAGCCAGGGATGACCCAAAACAACAGGTGTAAAAGGTGAACGAAAAATTAAAAAAGAAATGGTTTCGCTATGATTACCAGAGACAGTGAGGGTTAAAGGTAGCGTTTCACGCTGAATCCCGGGGAGAGGACTCCCATCCAGAGCGAACAAGGCCGTGGGCTCCTTTAACTGTCTGAGAGGAATGTCATGTTCCCGAGCCCAGGTCTCGTCCATAAAGCAGCCCTCCGCCCCAGAGTCTATCAAGGCGCTGCAGGAAGCTGACGAACCGGTCCAGCGTAGATGGGCCGACAAGGTAGTGCAGGATCTTGAAG
Organism: Oncorhynchus kisutch; assembly: GCF_002021735.2. Taxonomy (NCBI): domain Eukaryota; kingdom Metazoa; phylum Chordata; class Actinopteri; order Salmoniformes; family Salmonidae; genus Oncorhynchus; species Oncorhynchus kisutch. Next base: position 32,264,451 of record NC_034196.2, read on the forward strand.
GAGAGACCAGAGTAGTAGCGCTCACCAGTAGCCCTCCTCTTACTGATGAGCTCTGGCTTTTACTGGACATGAAGTGACAAAATGACCAGCGGAACCGCAATAGAGACAGAGGCGGTTGGTGATTCTCCGTTCTCTCTCCTTAGTCGAGATGCGGATACCCCCCAGCTGCATAGGCTCAGCACCCGAGCCGGCGGAGGAAGATGGTAGTGATGCGGAGAGGGGGGCAACGGAGAACGCGAGCTCCTTTCCCCGAGCTCGGTGACGAAGATCAACCCGTCGCTCTATGCGAATAGCGAGTTCAATCAAGGAATCCACGCTGGAGGGAACCTCCCGGGAGAGAATCTCATCCTTTACCTCAGCGCGGAGACCCTCCAGAAAACGAGCGAGCAAAGCTGGCTCGTTCCAGTCACTGGAGGCAGCAAGAGTGCGAAACTCAATAGAGTAATCTGTTATGGATCGATTACCTTGACATAGGGAAGCCAGGACCCTGGAAGCTTCCTCCCCAAAAACAGAACGATCAAAAACCCGTATCATCTCCTCCTTAAAGTCCTGATACTGGTTAGTACACTCAGCCCTCACCTCCCAGATAGCCGTGCCCCACTCACGAGCCCGTCCAGTAAGGAGAGATATGACGTAGGCGATACGAGCTGTGCTCCTGGAGTAAGTGTTGGGCTGGAGAGAAAACACAATATCACACTGGGTGAGGAACGAGCGGCATTCAGTGGCCTCCCCAGAGTAACACGGCGGGTTATTGATTCTGGGCTCCGGAGATTCGGAAGCCCTGGAAGTGGCCGGTGGATCGAGGCGGAGATGGTGAACCTGTCTTGTGAGGTCGGAGACTTGGGCGGTCAGGGTCTCAACGGCATGTCGAGCAACAGACAATTCCTGCTCGTGTCTGCCTAGCATCGCTCCCTGGATCTCGACGGCTGAGTGGAAAGGATCCGAAATCGCTGGGTCCATTCTTGGTCAGATTCTTCTGTTGTGCACTTGAGTGAGGACCCAAAAGCGATTTAACAAAAACAGAGTCCTTTAATGTAAAAACACAGGGAAGACATAGATCCTCTTCAGATGTAGAAAATGGCAAAATAGACAACCCTCAGAGAGGGCGACAAATGAAACAGAAAGTCCTTCTGATATTTACTAAAGAGTCCCCTTCTTAGCAGCAGAGGAGAATAGCTGGGTTGCGGCGACAGACTGCTGGTCTCTCTGGGTAGGCGCGGGTCGTAGCGGACAGATCACACGTAGCATCAGAAGAACAGGCAGATTCCAACAGGATGGGACAAGGGTGAAGCAAACAAGACGATAGTTTGGTTCTGGCATGAGAAACTCAAACGAGAATCTGACAAGGAAAGAAGCAGGAACAGAGAGAGAAATAGAGACCTAATCAGAGGGAAAAAGGGAACAGGTGGGAAAAGGGTGAACGAGGTAGTTAGAGGAGATGAGGAACAGCTGGAGGAGGAGAGAAAGAGAAGGTAGCCTAATACGACCAGCAGAGGGAGACAGAGTGAAGAGAAAGAACAGGAACAAGACATAATATGACAAGACATGACAGAACCAGTGGAATAGTCCCATTCGTGCCAACAAACCCTGCCCATCTGGCACTCTAGACAGGCCCAATCAAGCACTCAAAGTCTTGAAAAGACTAAACTTAACCCTTTAACCGAACTCCAAATCCTAACCTAACACTAACCTTAAGCCTAACCTTAATCCCTAGCCTAGCTAGCGTTAGCCACTTAGCTGACGTTAGCCACAAAAACAGGTATTCGAAATATACCATACATATTGCAAATTCATAACATATTTTATAAATTGCAATTCATAAAATATCCTACGAATTGTATTTCGTAACGTATCATACATATTTTTATTCAGAACATATCATACCAAATGGATGCTAGATATCCACAAATTAATACATGCCATACCAAACGTAACCTACCGTATTAATTTGAGTGTCCCGAATTTCAGTTTACTATGTTACGTCTACCCCTGAGTCCAGGTTGGAAAAGAAAACAAATACACTTTGAAACAGGCCTACCCTGGTCTGTACTTTCATTCATATCTGCCTACCTGCTATGTCTGTGGTGTTGTCTGCAGTATTGAGGTGGCAAGTTTCTGGAAACTCCATTGGCTGTAACCCATTGGCTAGATTCACTTCCTGTGTCACTGATCCATACAGAGCCGGGATATACTGCCCAACTGTAGCTCCGTGGAACATGATTGGCTGATTGATCCCGTTGAACACAAAGGATTGGCCAGACCCTGGGATCTCCAGCAACTCAGACAGGTCTTTGTCATAATCGCTCTGCTTACATGCCCGGCAGGAGAGCATCCTGAACTTACAGATGCTGATTAGGATGAAGGTGCCTCCTACAGAGAGCAGAATGGGGCTGAGCAACTGGGTCCACTTGAAGCTGCAGCTGACACTATACTTGAGCCAGCTCATGTCTGTGAAAGTCATGCCCACCAGACCCAGGAATATCCCCGGGAACATTAGGGTAGCCCCGGACCTTATCCCCATAAGAGACCGACTTGTGGCTGTCTGGCAGCCTCAGAGGAGGGATGGGTCTGAGAGGGATAGGTACCACATTCTGAGATGGTCGTACAGGTGGTCGTAATGTTAGTGCCAGTTACCACCATGTCTCCACCACAGGTTCTGTGGCAGGTTGTTGGTTAATATACACTCTTGGATTTTGTTTCTCAAGTGTATGTTTTCTCGCATGATTGTTGGTTTGTGTGTATGTTCACAAGTTTAACCTCTCAAAACCATGTGAGTTTGGACCTGTACACTACAGAGCAGACAGAAGTGTTATCTCCTGACCATTCATGACTCAACATTTTCATATACTGCCAGCCTATTTGGACAGCTTCAGTGATCTGAATGATTAATTAAGTCCTCCTAACCCATCAAGAGTTATTACGCGAGGGCAAACAATAATAACAACCTGCAGACACAGTAGGCTATATTGGAGGTTCAGGAAGCACGATCACAACATGGCTTCTTTAAGTTCATGACCTCACATAGCTCCCTCTGTGCTTGTTATGGAAGTTGCTGTGTTAGTTCAACCATTCTAATTGGACTACAACTCATATTTCATTGACAGAGATAAAAGCAAACCCAATCGACAGGTTTGGAATTAATATTTGAGTTGGTTGTTAGCCACATCTCAATACTCAAGAGAGAACGACAAGGCACAGAGATTTCGAGAGAGGAGTGTTGCGTTTGACCATACAGGAGTGTTGAAGGTTTAAGATAGAGGGAGGGAGAGAAAGAGACAGGGAGGGAGGGAGAGAAGGATAGAGGGAGGGAGAAGAAGGAGGAGAGGGAGAGAAGGAGAGACGGAGGTAGGAGAACGAGAGAAGGATAGAGGGAGGGAGAGAAGGAGATAGGGAGAGAAGGAGAGAAGGAGAGAGGGAAGGATAGAAGGAGAGAGTGAGGGAGAGAGAGAAGGAGAGAGAAGAAGTAGAAGTAGAAAGGGAGGTATCCTCCTGCACGCACAGACCATGGAACGCAAGCCGCAATCCACCTTGTCAAGTATAATTTCACACGGTCGTGTCTGGAACCGCACTGTTATACATAACTTATCACTGTCAGCCCCATACTGCAATAGTTGAACAATCAGTGTAGCATGTGAAGTGGAGGGGCTTTAAAAACACAGGCATCACGCAATACGTGTCACCGGGAAATGGGTAACGAGCTGAGAGCTGGGTAAAAACCAGCATTAAACACGCAGGCTGCCTGCTACAGCCCTACAGCTCCTAACTCTTAACAGACAGCCTCCTAACCACTTAACCCAAGGTGCCAGAGGAGAGGCGGCTCACCAAGGCAAGATGATGGCTCTGTTCTGGAACTGTGAGAAATGGAATCACACAGTGAAAAGTGTGACGGAAAAGTACAAAGACATCACTCTACTGTGTTACATGAATGGAAATGACTTATTGTGATTTTCATGTTTGCAAAAAGGGAAGTTTATTTATTGAATGTACTGTTTCATTAACAAAAATCTAGGGATGAAAAAGATAGCAAACCCATACCCAAGTCATACTCTAGCAAAGCCATACTAAATAACCAAGGCCTTGCTACTGCATCATACTGACAACACAAACACACATACACACGCGCATACCGACACAACACATACACATATACACAAACATGCGCATACCGACACAACACAAACACATATACACAAACATGCGCATACCGACACAACACATATACACAAACATGCGCATACCGACACAACACATATACACAAACATGCGCATACCGACACAACACATATACACAAACATGCGCATACCGACACAACACAAACACAAATACACAAACATGCGCATACCGACACAACACAAACACATATACACAAACATGCGCATACCGACACAACACAAACACAAATACACAAACATGCGCATACCGACACAACACATATACACAAACATGCCCATACCGACACAACACAAACACAAATACACAAACATGCGCATACCGACACAACACATATACACAAACATGCCCATACCGACACAACACAAACACACATACACAAACATGCCCATACCGACACAACACAAACACATATACACAAACATGCCCATACCGACACAACACATATACACATATACACAAACATGCCCATACCGACACAACACATATACACATATACACAAACATGCCCATACCGACACAACACATATACACAAACATGCACATACCGACACAACACAAACACACATACACAAACATGCGCATACCGACACAACACATATACACAAACATGCACATACCGACACAACACAAACACACATACACAAACATGCCCATACCGACACAACACATATACACAAACATGCCCATACCGACACAACACAAACACATATACACAAACATGCGCATACCGACACAACACATATACACAAACATGCACATACCGACACAACACATATACACAAACATGCCCATACCGACACAACACAAACACACATACACAAACATGCCCATACCGACACAACACATATACACAAACATGCACATACCGACACAACACATATACACAAACATGCCCATACCGACACAACACAAACACACATACACAAACATGCCCATACCGACACAACACAAACACATATACACAAACATGCCCATACCGACACAACACAAACACATATACACAAACATGCCCATACCGACACAACACAAACACATATACACAAACATGCCCATACCGACACAACACAAACACAAATACACAAACATGCGCATACCGACACAACACATATACACAAACATGCGCATACCGACACAACACAAACACATATACACAAACATGCCCATACCGACACAACACAAACACACATACACAAACATGCGCATACCGACACAACACATATACACAAACATGCACATACCGACACAACACAAACACACATACACAAACATGCGCATACCGACACAACACATATACACAAACATGCCCATACCGACACAACACAAACACATATACACAAACATGCCCATACCGACACAACACAAACACACATACACAAACATGCGCATACCGACACAACACATATACACAAACATGCACATACCGACACAACACATATACACAAACATGCCCATACCGACACAACACAAACACACATACACAAACATGCCCATACCGACACAACACATATACACAAACATGCACATACCGACACAACACATATACACAAACATGCCCATACCGACACAACACAAACACACATACACAAACATGCCCATACCGACACAACACAAACACACATACACAAACATGCCCATACCGACACAACACAAACACATATACACAAACATGCCCATACCGACACAACACATATACACATATACACAAACATGCGCATACCGACACAACACATATACACAAACATGCGCATACCGACACAACACAAACACACATACACAAACATGCCCATACCGACACAACACAAACACATATACACAAACATGCCCATACCGACACAACACAAACACACATACACAAACATGCGCATACCGACACAACACATATACACATATACACAAACATGCCCATACCGACACAACACAAACACATATACACAAACATGCGCATACCGACACAACACATATACACAAACATGCCCATACCGACACAACACATATACACATATACACAAACATGCGCATACCGACACAACACATATACACAAACATGCCCATACCGACACAACACAAACACAAATACACAAACATGCGCATACCGACACAACACATATACACAAACATGCCCATACCGACACAACACAAATACACAAACATGCACATACCGACACAACACATATACACAAACATGCACATACCGACACAACACATATACACAAACATGCACATACCGACACAACACAAATACACAAACATGCACATACCGACACAACACATATACACAAACATGCCCATACCGACACAACACAAACACATATACACAAACATGCCCATACCGACACAACACATACACATATACACAAACATGCGCATACCGACACAACACATATACACGAACATGCGCATACCGACACAACACAAACACAAATACACAAACATGCGCATACCGACACAACACATATACACAAACATGCGCATACCGACACAACACATATACACAAACATGCCCATACCGACACAACACATATACACAAACATGCGCATACCGACACAACACAAACACATATACACGAACATGCGCATACCGACACAACACATATACACAAACATGCACATACCGACACAACACAAACACATATACACGAACATGCGCATACCGACACAACACAAACACATATACACAAACATGCGCATACCGACACAACACAAACACAAATACGCATACACACACACTTTTACACTCACCATCTGCTGCTGCTGCTACTCTCTTCTTTATTTGACTCTATCTATCCTGATGCCTGGTCACTTCACCCTGCCTTAATGTACATACAATATATATACAAAAGTATGTGGACACCCATTCAAATGAGTGGATTGGGCTATTTAAGCAACATCCGTTGCTAACAGGTATATAAAATCGAGCACACAGCCATGCAATCTCCATTGACAAACATTGGCAGTAGAATGGCCTTACTGAAAAGCTCAGTGGCTTTCAACGTGGCACCGTCATAGGATGCCACCTTTCTAACAAGTCAGTTCGTCAAATTTCAGCCCTGCTAGAGCTGCCCCGGTCAACTGTAAGTGCTGTTATGGTGAAGTGGAAACGTCTAGGTACAACAATGGCTCAGCCACGAAGTGTCAGCCACACAAGCTCACCGAATGGGACCGCCGAGTGCTGAAGTGATGTAAAGCTCGCCGCCATTGGACTCTGGAGCAGTGGAAACCCTTTCAACATCTGGCAGTCTGACGGATGATCTGGGTTTGGCGAATGCCAGGAGAATGCTACCTGCCCCAATGCGCCAACTGTAGTTTGGTGGAGGAGGAATAATAGTCTGGGGCTGTTTTTCATGGTTCGGGTCCTTTAGTTCCAGTGAAGGGAAATATTAATGCTACAGCATACAATGACATTCTAGACGATTCTGTGCTTCTTGCTTTGTGGCAACAGTTTGGGGAAGACACTTTCCTGTCCCCGCAGAAATGTTCCAACATCTAGTGGAAAACCTCCCTAGAAGGGTGGAGGCTGTTATAACAGCAAAGAGGGGACCAACTCCATGATTGTGGAATTAGATTTTTGACAAGCAGGTGTCCACATACTTTTGGTCATGTAGTGTATCTACCTCAAGCACCTCCTACTTTCTGCACATTGATCTGGTACTGGAATATATAGCTCCATTCATATGGATTTTATTCCTTGTGCTACTATTTTTATTTGTATTATTATTTTGAACTCTGCATCACTGGGAAGGGCTTGTAAGCATTTCATGGTTAAGTCTATACCCGTTGTATTCGCATGTGAAAAAATTACAAATGATTTGATTTGATCAGACTACTAAACCAGAGTCTCTCTTTCTCCATAGGCTCCAGCAGAGAGAGCAGTACGTCTGCATCTGCAGATCAGTCAGTCATGTGTCTGCACCGTGGTAAAAACACCTATCCTCCTGGATTATTCATACCCAATGCAAACACATTGACATGCAAACATGTTTTTCAGTTGAATCTCTGAGCAGTCTGCTCCCCTCCCCGGGGATCGTAAAAGCACATTAGGCTCAGACAGTGTGTAACTGGCCAGGCGACTGATCGAAGCGCGAAGAGCAGCCTCATCATCTCTCACACAGGCCAGGCGTGACTTATGGCCCAACAAAACAAAAGGACCTCATAGAGAAAACACCAACTCTAAACCACTCAACATTGTCAACAGTCAAGGACGGTGGATCATCTCTCTGTGTGTGTTATCATTCATGTCTGTGTGTATGTGTGTATGTGTGTGTGTGTGTGTGTGTGTTTGCGAGTGTCAGTGTGTGTATTCTGCCCTGCAGTAAATTGATTGTGGTTGTGTTTTTACAACTGCAGACACTAATGAATGCAGGGGCAGATGACTATAGAAACAATCCAGATGAACACAGAGTGTTTAAAAGAACCCCTCAGAATTGGAGTTCTGCACATTCTTTCAATTAAGAAAAAGTCAAAATATTTATAATCAGAACATTTCCTCTCCTCTCTGGAGCCAGTGAGTTCAAATCGATTCACTGTGTTCTTGCTTCACTTCCCACTTTCCCTAAATCTGCACCATCTGTGAAAAAAAAAATATATATATACACATTTATAACTCATAATAATACAGTAAAGGCATACTAGACTAGTATTATAATCTTTAATTAAATAGAGACAAATATTCTGGAGGTTTATAACTCTATCTCCACTATACCCCCCCTCTCTCCTATATCCCTCTCCTTCTTTCTCATGTTCAGCAGCACACAGTATTTATCTGCACGCTAGGCTAGACTGACAAATGGACGGAGGGGGAGTGGTGTCTGACCATGGAGCACTGTTCTGATTCACCAACACACCCTGCTTTTACCATCCACTTCCTATATTAACCACACCCACTAAACACCTCCCTACTATAATACCCAATGTACAGTATAATACCTTGAATGTTCCCAACCCACAATTCTAATGAGTGAGTCAGTCCTTGTTTTATTTTTACATTAAAGTCTCCCTTCAGACCCCTGTACGCACCCAAGGAGGGGCTAGACTAGAGGAACAGGCCACTCGTTGCTGTGCTGTTTGTCTGTGAGGTCAGAGGGTGCTAGGGCGTACAAAGGAATGCAGAGAGCCTAGAGCTGACCCATGGGGAGGAGACCCACAAGCACTATGAGACTTAAGATGTGATTGTTTCTCAGTCAAACCACCCCTTCCCCGACACACACACACATATGCACACACGCGTTCACACACACGCACACAGACTCACCATGACAAATAATCTGTGATGTGCCTCTGTTAACCAGGCATGGAAGGTCAACTCACTCATTCTCTCTCTAGAGCTGATCAGGGGGAGTTTAGCCTGCCTTTAGAGAGGACAGAGTTTAGCCTGCCTATAGAGAGGACAGAGTTTAGCCTGTCTTTAGGGATGGATTGACATTTACATAATGGGTACCTGGCGGGAAATGGGCGAGGGTCATGTTGTTCCAATTTCAGTCAAGGGGAGGGGTTAGTATTTTGTTTATCTAGTCCAGGGGAGGGTCATGTCATTTGTAATTGAGAACATTTCTATATTTCTCAGAGTTTTAGAATGAGTTGATTATTAGGCTATACATCTCTAATTCTCTGCTGGGTGCGCAATATTAAGTGTGCCTATAAGCTATTTAGTGTGGTCTCAATCAAATGATCCATAGCCTATAGGCTACGAAATGCCTGCTCGGAGAAGCATAGAGCAAAGTTATATTTCTAAGATAGCAGCTGCGATGGTGTAAATTTAACTAGCCTACATTACACACTGCAATGGATATTCCAACCCTGAGCCCAGGCCTGCTCTGCACTTGCTCATCCAAAACTGTTCTATGTGCTGCTTAACCAATGGCTGTGCATTTCCTCCACCCACCATGCACTCTTTATATAGCCTACCTCCATGTCAGTGAAGGACTGTTACATTAAAACCAAGACTCAAATTGAGGGGGTATAAAAGGGTATGTGATAGGCCTACTTTTTATGAAAGAAAATGGCAAAAAGCACAGGCCCGCCCCTCGCTAGCTGAAAATAAAACAGATCCAATTAAATAAAGTGATTTATAACAGTGCTTTGTTCTGCAATGCTTTATGCTACAAACAAGCTGTAAAATATCCATTAAAGGCGGGATTCTGATGCGTATGGGATATCATTGTTTCATTTCTTTGACATTCAGAGGTTGAGCTACAACTTTCTATGGCAGAGGAGACAAAACATTTACTTTGCTTGGGAAGTAATCTAATTCTGTCATTATCAATTGATTAAGCTACTCACTTTCTGTACAGTAGAAGAAGTTTAACCCAGACAGCTTTAAGGGTGAACACGTGTGACCTTCTCTCATTAGATTAAGACATGGAAGAACAGTAGCCAGCAGTTAAAGTATACTGTAAATGTTTCTGTGTCAGTGGACTTACTCTGTCTGGGGTGGAAAGGTATACCTAACTTTTCATAGTACCATGCTCAGATTCCTGCAAACAGGGACAGTTTTGTTGCAAACAAGACGATTTGGAATTGGAGAAATATGATAAGATTAACCTGTAAATTCAGTAAAAAAATATTCCGCTAATATGTACAATTATGTAGAATTGCATGAAATACTTATAAAATGTCCTGTGAATACGATGATAGATTCATGCAATGCTTTTACTATAAAGGAGATCTTTCCACTCCTACTCTTGCTCACGTTGGTCTGCAAACTCACAACCTTCTGGCCCGCAGCCCTGCGTTGCCATGTAATGTTTACAGGACGAAGAACAGTTTCTAAAACTGCATATCTAAGGCTCTGGTCTGTCCAAGAATTGAAGGTAAATGTTAAACATGTTCTCAGCTATCTACTTGATATTTTCATTATTATTTTGGGTACAGGGGAGGGTCACTTGTTTTTTTTCAAGGGCTTAGGTAAAATATATTTTGCTGAAGGAAGTGTCATACATTTTCAATTCAGAGAGGCCTGATTTTCTCCATGTAACCTTTATCATAAATAACGTTCACTCCCTTAGAGTGGAGCGCCGTCCCTGAACACAGAACTCTACAGGTCTGCTCACTGCATCTCAACACACCAGTGTTTCCCCTAGCACACTGCATCTCAACACACCAGTGTTTCCCCTAACACACTGCATCTCATCACACTGCATCTCAACACACTAGTGTTTCCCCTAACACACTGCATCTCAACACACCAGTGTTTCCCCTAACACACTGTATCTCAACACACTGCATCTCAACACACCAGTGTTTCCCCTAACACACTGCATCTCATCACACTGCATCTCAACACACCAGTGTTTCCCCTAACACACTGCATCTCATCACACTGCATCTCAACACACCAGTGTTTCCCCTAACACACTGCATCTCAACACACCAGTGTTTCCCCTAACACACTGCATCTCAACACACCAGTGTTTCCCCTAACACACTGCATCTCAACACACCAGTGTTTCCTCTAACACACTGCATCTCAACACACCAGTGTTTCCCCTAACACACTGCATCTCATCACACTGCATCTCAACACACCAGTGTTTCCCTTAACACACTGCATCTCAACACACCAGTGTTTCCCCTAACACACTGCATCTCAACACACCAGTGTTTCCCCTAACACACTGCATCTCAACACACCAGTGTTTCCCCTAACACACTGCATCTCAACACACCAGTGTTTCCCCTAACACACTGCATCTCAACACACCAGTGTTTCCTCTAACACACTGCATCTCAACACACCAGTGTTTCCCCTAACACACTGCATCTCAACACACCAGTGTTTCCCCTAACACACTGCATCTCAACACACCAGTGTTTCCCCTAACACACTGCATCTCAACACACCAGTGTTTCCCCTAACACACTGCATCTCAACACACTGCATCTCAACACACCAGTGTTTCCCCTAACACACTGCATCTCAACACACCAGTGTTTCCCCTAACACACTGCATCTCAACACACCAGTGTTTCCCCTAACACACTGCATCTCAACACACCAGTGTTTCCCCTAACACACTGCATCTCAACACACTGCATCTCAACACACCAGTGTTTCCCCTAACACACTGCATCTCAACACACCAGTGTTTCCCCTAACAGCTTTCGGCAAGGATGGCAATAGGTGACAATGTCGAAGACAGTTATTAGATCTGTTATATAATACAGAAGTCCTGGTTTGTTTAATATGATTTGAAGAGTACCCCCCTTAAGAATTTGTTCTTAACTGATAACTGATAATAAAAAATGTAATTAAATTAAATTAAATTCACTGGCACTGTTTTCAAATGCTAACATTTTAGCTTTTGTGGCACGAATCCCATTCAAGTCATGGGATGTGTTACGGTTATCTAGGTGTGAAGGATAGTCGGACCAAAATGCAGCGTGTAGATTGCGATCCATGTTTAATGAATAACGTGAAACACGAATAAACACAAAACACTACAAAACAAAGAACGTAACAAAAACCGAAACAGCCTATACTTGTGTAAATAAACAAAGAGATAGGAACAACGACACTAAGGACAATCACCCACGACAAACTCAAAGAATATGGCTACCTAAATATGGTTCCCAATCAGAGACAACGATAAACACCTGCCTCTGATTGAGAACCACTCCAGACAGCCATAGACTTAGCTAGATAACCCCACTAGCTACAATCCCAATACATACACACCAAAACCCCAAGACAAAACACACCACAATACAAAAACCCCATGCCACACCCTGGCCTGACCCAATACAAAATACTTAGACCAGGGCGTGAGAGAACCCCCCCCCCTAAGGTGCGGACTCCCGAACGCACCTCAAAACAATAGGGAGGGCGTCTGTCCATGGTGGCGGCTCAGGCGCGGGACGTGGACCCCACTCAGTCAATGTCTTAGTCCCCTCTCCTCGCGTCCCTGGATAGTCCACCCTCGCCGCCGACCATGGCCTAGTAGTCCCCACCCAGAACCCCACTGGACTGAGGAGCAGATCGGGAGTGAGAGAAAGCTCGGGAGTGAGAGAAAGCTCGGGAGTGAGAGAAAGCTCGGGAGTGAGAGGAAGCTCGGGAGTGAGAGGAAGCTCGGGAGTGAGAGGAAGCTCGGGAGTGAGAGGAAGCTCGGGAGTGAGAGGAAGCTCAGGCAGGTAGGTAGATCTACCAGATCCTGGCTGGCTGGTGGTTTCAGCAGATCCTGGCTGACTGGCAGATCCTGGCAGACTGGCGGATCCTGGCCGACTGGCAGATCCTGGCCGACTGGCGGATCCTGGCCGACTGGCAGTTCTGGCAGATCCCGGCTGACTGGCGGATCTGGAAGAGTCTGGCTGACTGGCGGATCTGGAAGAGTCTGGCTGACTGGCAGATCTGGAAGAGTCTGGTTGACTGGCAGATCTGGAAGAGTCTGGCTGACTGGCGGATCTGGAAGAGTCTGGCTGACTGGCGGATCTGGAAGAGTCTGGCTGACTGGCGGATCTGGAAGAGTCTGGCTGACTGGCGGATCTGGAAGAGTCTGGCGGATCTGGAAGAGTCTGGCTGACTGGCAGATCTGGAAGAGTCTGGCTGACTGGTGGATCCTGGCAGACTGAAAGATCTGGCTGCTCCATGCTGACTGGCGGCTCTGGCTGCTCCATGCTGACTGGCGGCTCTGGCTGCTCCATGTAGGCTGACATCTCTGGCGGCTTCTTACAGACTGGCAGCTCTGGCGGCTCCTTGCAGACTGGCAGCTCCTTGCAGACTGACAGCTCCGTGCAGTCTGACAGCTCCGTGCAGTCTGACAGCTCCGTGCAGACTGACAGCTCTGGCTGCTCCATGCAGACTGACAGCTCTGGCTGCTCCATGCAGACTGACAGCTCTGGCTGCTCCATGCAGACTGACAGCTCTGGCTGCTCCATGCAGACTGACAGCTCTGGCTGCTCCATGCAGACTGACATCTCTGGCTGCTCCATGCAGACTGACATCTCTGGCTGCTCCATGCAGACTGATAGCTCTGGCTGCTCCATGCAGACTGATATCTCTGGCTGCTCCATGCAGACTGATATCTCTGGCTGCTCAATGCAGACCGACAGCTCTGGCTGCTCCATGCAGACCGACAGCTCTGGCTGCTCCATGCACCTGGCTGCCACCGGAGGGCTGGTGCGTGGAGGTGGTGACGGATAGACCGGACCGTGCAGGCGCACTGGAGCTCTTGAGCACCGAGCCCGTCCAACCTTACCTGGTTGAATGCTCTCGGTCGCCCTGCCAGTGCGGCGAGGTGGAATAGCCCGCACTGGGCTATGCAGGCGAACCGGAGACACCGAGCGCAAGGCTGGTGCCATGTAAGCCGGCCCAAGGAGACGCACTGGGGACCAGATGCGTAGAGCCGGCTTCATGGCATTTGGCTCGACGCTCAATTTAGCCCGGCCGATACGCGGAGCTGGAATATACCGCACTGGACTGTGCACCCGCACTGGGGACGCCGTGCGCTCCACAGCATAACACGGTGCCTGCCCGGTCTCTCTAGCCCCCCGGTAAACACAGGGAGTTTGCGCAGGTCTCCTACCTGGCATAGCCATACTCCCTGTGAGCCCCCCCCCAATACATTTTTGGGGCTGACTTTCAGGCTTCCATCCGCGTCGCCGTGCTGCCTCCTCATACCAGCGCCTCTCCGCTTTCTTCGCCTCCAGTTCCTCCTTGGGGCGGTGATATTCTCCAGGCTGAGCCCAGGGTCCTTTACCGTCCAGTTCGTCCTCCCATGTCCATTTCTCCAGGTGGTGCAACCTCTCCCACTGCAGCTGCTGCTCCTGCTGCTGCTGCCTCTGTTGCCTCTCCTGTGGCTCCTGCCTGTTAACACGCTGCTTGGTCCGTTTGTGGTGGGTGATTCTGTTACGTTTTTCTAGGTGTGAAGGATAGTCGGACCAAAATGCAGCGTGTAGATTGCGATCCATGTTTAATGAATAACGTGAAACACGAATAAACACAAAACACTACAAAACAAAGAACGTAACAAAAACCGAAACAGCCTATACTTGTGTAAATAAACAAAGAGATAGGAACAACGACACTAAGGACAATCACCCACGACAAACTCAAAGAATATGGCTGCCTAAATATGGTTCCCAATCAGAGACAACGATAAACACCTGCCTCTGATTGAGAACCACTCCAGACAGCCATAGACTTAGCTAGATAACCCCACTAGCTACAATCCCAATACATACACACCAAAACCCCAAGACAAAACACACCACAATACAAAAACCCCATGCCACACCCTGGCCTGACCCAATACATGAAGATAAACACAAAATACTTAGACCAGGGCGTGACAGGATGGATATTATCATCCAAAAGTATCTCGAATGTATTGTGAAGCTCACCAAAATGCTAATATGGGTCTCGTGACTTAAATAAGATTTGGAAACAGTGCTAGCCACTGCTAGCCAGGGAAGCTAAACCAAAGCATGAATTGCAGTCATATCTTGTACATACTGCTTACAGGGTAAGAAAACCAATGTGTCATTTTGTAGTTCGGGTGAATTATCTCTTTCAGCCTAAAAATACAAGGGGAGAGGAGGAAGGGGAGAGGAGAAGAGGAGTGGAGGAGAGAACGAGAGAGAGACAAACAGAAGTGGTGGTTCGGGGGGTTGTTGGATGGACAGAGAGGCTTCTGCCTCTACAGCTGCCGGCTTCGAAAGCAAGCCAATCAGAGAGCCCAGATTAATTCCCCTTGGCAGATGGCC
Source organism: Oncorhynchus kisutch (assembly GCF_002021735.2). Taxonomy (NCBI): domain Eukaryota; kingdom Metazoa; phylum Chordata; class Actinopteri; order Salmoniformes; family Salmonidae; genus Oncorhynchus; species Oncorhynchus kisutch. The sequence continues at coordinate 32,280,319 of NC_034196.2, forward strand.
AATTGTATCACTTCCAGCCTCTAAATGGATTGGGCCAGACTTCATGCACAGAATCGAAGCAAGACCGGGGGAACGAACCCTTCAATCTACTGGTTTGTTTGAGCGGCACACACACACACGAAGGCATGCGCGAGTGCACACACACACACACACACACACACACACACACACACACACACACACACACACACACACACACACACACACACACACACACTCTCTCAGGGCCAGAGGGGAGACCCTCTAATTAAATCTGATTATGCAGTCATTACCAGAGGAAGTGACAAAGGACACTGTGACATCACAATGAAAGCTCGGAAGCCAAAGATTAAGGGAGGATTTGTCCAGGAGCGTATGTGTGTGCGTACATATGTGTGTGTCTATTATGGAATACACAAATGCAGAATAGAATACCAATTGAGAAGACACAACTGTTCATGAAATTCTTTCTTCATGCGCCAAAGTATTTGAGTCAAGTGACTGAATCGTGAAATTGAAATTGCCACTGAATAGTAGCGAGAGAGATAAATGTTCTATGTCTCATTGGAAAGAAAAGTCCTGAAACCTGTTCATATGTTCCTATTATCATGAAGGGGGATGAATAGTTCAGACTATGTGTCTCAAATGGCATCCTATTCCCTATTATAGTGCACTACCTTTGACCAGAAACGTTTAGGCTCTGGTCTAAAGTAGTGCACTACATAGGGAATAGGATGCCATTTGAGATGTACATAAGGCTTGTGCTACTCTTCCAAAGGAAAATATGATGCAAGATCATTCCCCTGGATGTAAAGCTGACTGCTTCAGGCTCTGAGTTGAGGTCTTCTGGGCTTTAGAGCTGAGCGAAGGAGGAGAGGAATCCATATTAATGTAATAAACTTACACCATCCCTGTTTGTTCAGATGGTTTTCCTCGTGTTCGACTGAGAGATCAAAAAAGCACATCAATTACAAACTGCCCATAAATGTTACTGATGTGGCTCTCGTCCCATGGCTTGTAAAATAAAGCATGTCTATGGCTCCTCAGGGCCTCCGGACAAACATGACTTTGTGTGTGTGTGTGTGTGTGTATATGTGTGTGTGTGCCTATGTGTGTGTGTGAGAGAGATGGCGGCCAGCAAAGGCCAACTGCTCCATCTGAGGCCCAGACCCTCTCAATCTACACCAGAAACACAGAAGTTAATTGTTGTTGGTTTTCAAAGGATCACATTTCCAAAATAATATGTTCTTAAATGATAGAATTATAGAAAGGTGAAACAAAGATATGTAAATAAAAATGTTATCTTTAGGACTAAAATAATAAATCAAATAAACATGATGGGTCAGAGTTTGAGGACAATGTGGTGATGAGATTGGACAGTGGATATATACAGTGCATTCGGAAAGTATTCAGACCCCTTGACTATTTCCAAATTTTGTTACGTTACAGCCTTGCTCAAAAATGTATTAAATTGTTTTCCCCCCTCATCAATCTACACACAATACCGCATAATGTCAAAGCAAAAACAGTTTTTTGGAGAAAAAAAATAAGTTTTTTTTTTTTACAAAATAGAGATATCACATTTGCATATAGTCCCAGTCAAAGATTTGGACACACCTACTCATTCAAGGGTTTTTCTTAATTGTTACTATTTTCTTCCTTGTAGGATAATAGTGAAGACATCAAAACTATGAAATTACACATCATGTAGTAACCAAAAAATTGTTAAACAAATCGAAATATATTTTATATTTGAGATTCTTCAAAATAGCCTCTCTTTGCCTTGATGATAGCTTTGCACACTCTTGGCATTCTCTCAACCAGCTTCATGAGGAATGCTTTTCCAACTGTCTTGAAGGAGTTCCCACATATGCTGAGCACTTGTTGGCTGCTTTTCCTTCACTTTGCGGTCCAACTCATCCCAAACCATATCATTTGGGTGGAGGTCGGGTGATTGTGGAGGACAGGTCATCTGATGCAGCACTCCACCACTCTTCTTGGTCAAATAGCCCTTACACAACCTGGAAGTGTGTTTTGGGTCATTGTCCTGTTGAAAAACAAATGATAATCCCACAAAGAGCAAACCAGATGCAATGGAGTATTGCTGCAGAATGCTGTGGTAGCCATGCTGGTTAAGTGTGCCTTGAATTCTAAATAAATCACAGACAGTGTCACCAGCAAAGCACCCCACACCATCACACCTCTTCTTCCATGCTTCACAGTGGGAACCACACATGTGGAGAACATCCATTCAACTACTCTGCGTCTCAAAGACACTGCGGTTGAAACCAAAAATCTGAAATTTGGACTCATCAGACCAAAGGAAAGATTGCCACCAATCCACTGCTCGTGTTTCTTGGGCCAAGCAAGTCTCTTCTTATTATTGGTGTCCTTTAGTAGTGGTTTCTTTGCAGCAATTTGACCATGAAGGCTTGATTCACACAGTCTCCTCTGAACAGTTGATGTTGAGATGTGTCTGTTACTTGAACTCTGTGAAGCATTTATTTGGCCTGCAATTTCTGAAGTTGATAACTCATTTTTTTTGTTTGTTAACCTTTATTTAACTAGGCAAGTCAGTTATGAACAAATTCTTATTTACAATGACGGCGTACCCCAGCCAAACCCTAACCCGGACGATGCTGGGCCAATTGTGTGCCGCCCTATGGGACTCCCAATCAGTGCCGGTTGTGATACAGCCTAGAATCGAACCAGGGTCTGTAGTGATGCCTCTAGCACTGAGATGCAGTGGCTTAGACCGCTGTGCCACTCGGGAGCCCCTAATGAACTTATCCTCTGCACCAGAGGTCATTTTGGGTCTTCATTTCTTGTGGCGGTCCTCAGGAGAGCCAGTTCCACCATAAAGCTTGATGGTTTTTGCGACTGCACTTTCCGGATTGACTGACCTTCATGTCTTCAAGTAATGATGGACTGTCGATTCTCTTTGCTCTTTGCTTTGCTTATACTGTTCTTGCCATAATATGGACTTGGTCTTTTACCAAATAGGGCTATCTTCTGTATACCACCTCTACCTTGTCACAACACAACTGATTGGCTCAAACACATGAAGAAAGAAAGATATTCCACAAATTAACTTTTAGCAAGGCACATCTGTTATTTGAAATGCATTCCGCATGAAGCTGGTTGAGAGAATACCAAGAGTGTGCAAAGCTGTCATCAAGGCAAAGGGTGGCTACTTTGAAGAATCTCAAAAATCTAATATTTGAATCCATTTTAGAATAAGGCCGTAACATAGCAATATTTGGAAAAAGGGAAGAGGTCTGAATACTTTCCGAATGCCCTGTATTTCAAAGACTAACTTACAGAGACCAACATAGACAGACAGCATTAAAATGGGCATTTGTTGTTAGGAAGCTATCAAATTACAGTACTTTTGTTTTGAGGTCAGTGTCTGCCAGCTGTTGTTTAACTCTGTTAAATGTTACATTTTTTAAATTCATTTTTGTACTGTTTGGTTTGTCTAAGCATAAAGTAAAGGAAAATGTCTGTGTTCATGTTTGTTTTGAGGGTAGGGACAGGTTTGGGGAGACAGAGGGCAGGCAAATGTCACTCATAAATCGGTTTTGTTTGGTTTCCTCATCTTTTTCCATAATGGAGCAAACCATATATAATACCTTATACACAGTTGAAGTGGGAAGTTTACATACACTTAGGATGGAGTCATTAAAACTAGTGTTTCAACCACTCCACAAATTTCTTGTTAACTAACTAAAGTTCTGGCAAGTCGGTTAGGACATCTACTTTGTGAATGACACAAGTCATTTTTCCAACAATTGTTTACAGACAGATTATTTCACTTTCACTTACTGTATCACAATTCCAGTGGATCAGAAGTTTACATATACTAAGTTGACTGTGTCTTTAAACAGCTTGGAAAATACCAGAAAATGATGTCAACGCTTTAGAAGCTTCCGATAGGCTAATTGACATCATTTGAGTCAATTGGAGGTGTACCTGTGGATGTATTTCAAGGCCTACCTTCAAACTCAGTGCCACTTTGCTTGACATCATGGGAAAATCAAAAGAAATCAGTTAAGACCTCAGAAAAAAATGGTGGACTTCCACAAGTCTGGTTCATCCTTGGGGACAATTTCCAAATGCCTGAAGGTACCATCATCTGTACAAACAATAGTACGCAAGTATAAACACCATGGGACCACGCAGCCTTCATACCACTCAGGAAGGAGACGTGTTCTGTCTCCTAGAGATGAACATCATTTGGTGAGAAAAGTGCAAATCAAACCCAGAACAACAGTAAAGGACCTTGTGAAGATGCTGGAGGAAACAGGTACAAAAGTATCTATATCCACAGTAAAACGAGTCCTATATCGACATAACCTGAAAGGCCTCTCAGCAAGGAAGAAGCCTCCAAAACCGCCATTAAAAAGCCAGACTACGGTTTTAACTACACATGGGGACAAACATCGTACTTTTTGTCCTCTGGTCTGATGAAACAAAAATAGAACTGTTTGGCCATAATGACCATCGTAATTTTTTTTGGAAAAAGGGGTAGGCTTGCAAGCCAAAGTACACCATCCCAACCGTGAAGCAAGGGGGTGGCAGCTTCATGTTGTGGGGGTGCTTTGCTGCAGGAGGGGCTGGTGCACTTCACAAAATAGATGGCGGCATGAGAAAATAAAATTATGTGGATATATTGAAGCAACATCTCAAGACATCAGTCAGGAAGTTAAAGCTTGGTTGCAAATGGGTCTTCCAAATTAACAATGACCCCAAGCATACTTCCAAAGTTGTAGCAAAATGGCTTAAGGAACACAAAGTCAAGGTATTGGAATGGCCATCACAAAGCCCTGACCTCAATCCTATAGAAAATTTGTGGGCAGAACTGAAAAAGCGTGTGTGAGCAAGGAGGCCTACAAACCTGACTCAGTTACACCAGCTCTGTCAGGAGGAATGGGCCAAAATTCACTCAGCTTATTGTGGGAAGCTTGTGGAAGGCTACCCGAAATGTTTGACCCAAATTAAACAATTTAAAGGCAATTCTACCAAATACTAATTGAGTGTATGTAAACTTCTGACCCACTGGGAATGTGGTGAAATAAATAAATGCTGAAATAAATCATTCTCTCTACTATTATTCTGACATGTCACATTCTTAAAATAAAGTGGTGATCCTAATTGACCTAAAACAGGATATTTTTACTCGGATTAAATGTCAGGAATTGTGAAAAACTGAGTTTAAATGTATTTGGCTAAGGTGTATGTAAACTTCCGGCTTCAACTGTATACACTGCCTTTGGAAAGTATTCAGACCCCTTGACTTTTTCCACTTTGCTACGTTACAGCCTTATTCTAAAATGGATTTAATTGTTTTTCCCCCTCATCAATCTACACACAATAGCCCATAATGACAAAGAAAAAAGTTATTTATATACTTATGCTAATGTAATCCGTTACAGTTAACTGTCCAAAATTGTAATCAGTAACGTAACCTTTGGATAACCCAAAGTCAGTAATGTAATCTGATTACATTCAGTTACTTTTTAAGATTACTTTCCCCTTAAGAGGCATTAGAAGAAGACAAAAATGTATGTTACCAATTGAACTAACTATTGCAGAATAAATCAATGTTAAAGTTTACATAGCTGGCCATATATGGATGCTGAATTTAACTTTATGGGTTGGTTATGTAGGCTTCTTCTAACCCAACGCTTTCTACTATAAGAGTACGATTAAATTATATCCTTACATTAATACTTATAATTCATAAATCCAAAAATATATGTAGCAACTATAGATTGCCCCTTTAAGTCTATGAAAAGTGTACGAGTTTGAGTATGTCTCCATTAGGCCTATGGATAATTTTTTTATCAGCATGAATTAGATTGACAAATAAAAGCCCCACTTCTATTCCATAGGCTGGGATACGCACTATGCAGCTGTTGTTCCATAGGCTGGGATACGCACTATGCAGCTGTTGTTCCATAGGCTGGGATACGCACTATGCAGGTGTTGTTCCATAGGCTGGGATACGCACTATGCAGGTGTTATTCCATAGGCTGGGATACGCACTATGCAGCTGTTGTTCCATAGGCTGGGATACGCACTATGCAGGTGTTATTCCATAGGCTGGGATACGCACTATGCAGCTGTTGTTCCATAGGCTGGGATACGCACTATGCAGCTGTTGTTCCATAGGCTGGGATACGCACTATGCAGGTGTTGTTCCATAGGCTGGGATACGCACTATGCAGCTGTTGTTCCATAGGCTGGGATACGCACTATGCAGCTGTTGTTCCATAGGCTGGGATACGCACTATGCAGGTGTTGTTCCATAGGCTGGGATACGCACTATGCAGCTGTTGTTCCATAGGCTGGGATACGCACTATGCAGCTGTTGTTCCATAGGCTGGGATACGCACTATGCAGGTGTTGTTCCATAGGCTGGGATACGCACTATGCAGCTGTTGTTCCATAGGCTGGGATACGCACTATGCAGCTGTTGTTCCATAGGCTGGGATACGCACTATGCAGGTGTTGTTCCATAGGCTGGGATACGCACTATGCAGCTGTTGTTCCATAGGCTGGGATACGCACTATGCAGCTGTTGTTCCATAGGCTGGGATACGCACTATGCAGGTGTTGTTCCATAGGCTGGGATACGCACTATGCAGCTGTTGTTCCATAGGCTGGGATACGCACTATGCAGGTGTAGCAAGAGCACATTATTCACTGACTGTCCACTGGTTTGAAAAACAATGATTGATAGGCAACTTAAACTTCTTGAATTCAACCATTATTGGGTTCAAATACACATTTAGATTTGTGAACAGCCATCCACAACAACCACAATCCGATGATTCACATCAATGCGCTATGTAGATCAATAATAAGTGATATCCGTATCGCCGTAGACTAAACCACTGCTGTCATCCTCACCTCCAAGCGTTTATTCAAGATGGATCATCTTGAGACATAGCTTGGACTGTAGCCTACAAAAGCCTATTCCTGCTCTGTCCCGCGATTCATCAAACACATTTGGTGTGTCATCATAGTGGTCTCTGACTTGTGGTCAGACTCGCTCAGGTGGAACAAACTTAAACGTGCACCATTTTGCAATACGGATTTGAATGGCATTGAGAAAACAGACAAGTGTCAGAGAAGTGTCAAAGAAGCCAGTCCTGCATTGTCTTGGCTGTGTGCTTAGGGTCATTGTCCTGTTGGAAGGTGAACCTTCGCCCCAGTCTGAGGTCCTGAGTGCTCTGGAGCAGGATTTCATCAAGGATCTCTGTATTTTGCTCAGTTCATCTTTGCCTCGATCCTGACTAGTCTCCCAGTCCCTGACGCTGACAAACATCCACAAAGCATGATGCTGCCACCACTATGCTTCACTGTAGGGATGGACACAGGTTTCCTCCAGACATGACACTTGGCATTCAGGCCAAAGAGTTCAATCTTGATTTCATCAAGTCAGAGTCTTTAGGTACCTTTTGGCAAACTTCAAGTGGGCTGTTTACTGAGGAATAGCTTCCGTCTGGCCACTACCATAAAGGCCTGATTGGTGGAGTGCTGCAGAGATGGTTGTCCTTCTAGAAGTTTCTCCCATTTCCACAGAGGAACTCTAGAGCTCTTTCAGATTCACCATGGGGTACTTGGTCACCTCCCTGACCAAGGCCCTTCTACCCCAATTGCTCAGTTTGGCTGGGCAGCCAGCTCTAGGAAAAGTCTTGGTGGTTCCAAACTTATTCCATTTAAGAATGATGGAGGGGATTTGGGATTTTTCTTGGGGATTTGCAATGCTGCAGACATTTTTTGGTACCCTTCCCCAGATCTGTGCCTCGACACAATCCTGTCTCGAAGCACTACAGACAATTCCTTCGACCTCATGGCTTGGATTTTGCTCTGACAACTGTGGGGCCTTTCCAAATCATGTTGAATTCCAATCAATTTAATTGACCAAAGGTGGACTCATAGAGTCTCATAGCAAAAGGTCTGAATACAGTATTTCTGTTTTTTACTTTGAATAAATTAGCAAAAATATCTAAAAATCTGTTTTCACTTTGTCATGATGGGGTGTGTGTAGATTGCGTAGGTGATTTTTTTTTACATCTATTTTAGAGGCTGTAACGTAACAAACATGTGGAAAACATCAAGGGGGCTGAAGACTTTCCGAATGCACTTTATATTGGGAAAAGGATACATGCCATTTCTTACAAAACATAGAGAGAATTGCTTTTGTGTCTTATTGCTTCAATTCTCTACTCATAGTTGACAGAGCCTACATTGACTGAATTTATTGTTTCAATTGATGAAATGAATAGCATTCAGATTCTTGAGTTTCATTTATTGAAATCACACATAATACCGACAATAAATAAATATGCTGAGATATGAGAGAGTTTGCTTGAAGAAATTGAGACCTTTCTCAAGAGAGCAACACCAGATGTGAATAATCTATTGTTGATAGAATCCTACATTTCTTTTCTAACATCTTCGTTAATACTGTAATATAGTTCTGAGTCACATGTCGATATTGGTCAGGAGATGGCGAGTCCCATAACTGATACAGTGAAACAACTCAGTAGTGGTATGTACCAGTACATTTACATATCGCCCCTTTTGGACTAGGAGACCAAGTATCATCAGTCCGATTACTGGATCTTCTTGGTGAAGGAGTCCCAGAGAACAGCCAGTTGGGCCTTCAGGTCCTGGGCTAATGGGTCCAGCTTCATCAGCTTCTCTCCATAGGGGGCCAGGTTCTGCTGGACCTCCTGGGTTCTCTGGGTCAGCTGGGTCTGGAAGCTTTGGGTCAGAGGAATCATGCTCCTCTGGAACTCCTCCAGGTTCTGGTCCATTTTCTGCTTCAGCTCCTCAGTGTAGGGGCCCAGCTGGGCCTGCAGCTGCTGCAAACTCTTCTCCAGGCTTCCCTTCAGCTCCTCACTCTTCTGGAGCAGAGAGGCCTTCAGCGCATCGGAGTCCAGGGCCTCTGCATAGATGGTCACGTCCCTCTTCATCTCCTCAAGCTGCCTCTGGAGGTCTGCGTTCAGCTCGTCAGAGTAGGGCTGCAGCTTGGCTGTCAAGGCGCTCAGGTCTTTCTCCAGACGAGCCTTCAGCTGCTCAGCCTCCTGGGAAAGCTTGGCCAGCAGGTCCTGAGTCAGAGGAGTCACCTGACCACGCATGGCCACAGTGTACTGGCTCACAGCATCAGCACTCTCTGTGATCATGGTGCTATTGAAACAGCGAGAGAAAGGTCAATACAGAAGCCAAGTCATTCAGGTGAACACAAACAGGTAGTTGGTTGAGTAGGTTTCAAACTCTATTATATTGTGTTATTTTCTACATAGACTTACTTGACTTCGTGTGCCACCTCTGACTGTCTAATCTTCTGCAGGGCATCGTCAGCCGTGAGTGTTGCCTTGGCAACATAGTCCCAGAATGCGTCTTTCACAATGTCCAGCTGTTGCTTAGACTGGTCCTGCCACAGAACATTGGCATCGCAGCCTGTAGGAGAGACCGTGGATAATTTTATTTACAGTCTAGACGGTGTCTGAGATTAAACGTTTGCATCTGTCATTAATATAACACTAGAGTGTAACATGATTCATTTTCTACTTTAGTCCTGTAAAAATAAAAGACTATGTATTGAAAAACTTCTTCTCCACTCACCAGTGAAAACAGCAAGCGCAAGCACCACGAGGACCTTCATGACCAGACTATAGGCTGTTCATGGAGAAAAGATTTAAGTCAGGCTACAATATATCATGAATGAGAAACTATGTGACTAGAGTCAGCTAGTGACTTACCTGTTTAAGATAGCTTGTGTCTTGTCCTTGTGTCTGGTAGTGGGTGTGTACTGCAGGTGTCAGGGCTGGGAGTATATATAGGGGGCGGTGAGTTGGAGTGAAGAACAAAGTCCAGGACTGAGTGCCCTGTTGTATGTCCTCCTGTCACTCCTACTGCCACATCATAACCTCAGTACTCTGGGGACACGTTATGGGGACCAAGTGATCAAGCTGACACCATATATTTTACATTTACATTTAAGTCATTTAGCAGATTCCTTTATTCAGAGTGACTTACAGTTAGTTAGTGCATTCATCTAAAGAGGTGGGATAAATGCATATCACAGTCATAGGCATATCCAGCCAACTGGACACAACTGTGGGAAGCATTGGAGTCAACATGGGCCAGCATCCCTGTGGAACGCTTTCAACACTATGTAGATTCCATGCCCCAATAAATTGAGGTTATTCTGAGGGCAGAAAGGGGTGAAACTCAATATTAGGAAGGTGTTCCTAATGTTTTTTATACTCAGTATACGTATGGGTGACGCACTGATGACTCAGTAGACTCTGAACTTTCATATTGTTATATCATATAAGAGACAATATAAATCAGGTTAATTATGTATGTAGGGCCGAAGTCCTCTTGTAGTCAGTGGTATGTCACATAAAGTTGCTTCATGTTTTAAAATGTACTCTAATCTCTAGACAAGGACATAATAAAGGGGTTTATTCCAAAATACATGTCCAATGTACAGTACCAGTCAAAAGTTTGGACACACCTACTCATTCAAGGGTTTTTCTTTATTTTTACTATTTTCTACATTGTAGAATAATAGTGAAGACATCAAAACTATGAAATAACACATACTGTAATCACATAGTAACCAAAAAAGTGTTAAACATATAAACATATTTTATATTTACATGACAGCTTTGCACACTCTTGGCATTCACTCCACCAGCTTCATGAGGTAGTCACCTGTAATGCATTTCAATTAACAGTTGTGCCTTGTTAAAATGCGTTTGAGCCAATCAGTTGTGTTTTGACAAGGTAGTGGTGGTATACAGAATATAGCCCTATTTGGTAACAGACACATCTCAACATCAACTGTTCAGAGGAGACTGTGTGAATCAAGCCTTCATGGTCAAATTGCTGCAAAGAAACCACTACTAAAGGACACCAATAAGAAGAGACTTGCTTGGGCCAAGAAACACGACCGATGGACATTAGACTGGTGGAAATGTGTCCTTTGGTCTGATGAATCCAAATTTCAGATTTTTGGTTCCAACCGCCGTGTCTTTGTGAGACACAGAGTAGGTGAACAGATGATCTCTGCATGTGTGGTTCCCTTCGTGAGGCATGGAGGAGGAGGTATGATGATGTGGAGGTGATTAACTGGTGACACTGTCTGTGATTTATTTAGAATTCAAGGCACACTTAACCAGCATGGCTACCACAGCATTCTGCAGCGATACGCCATCCCATCTGGTTTGCACTTAGTTGTACTATCATTTGTTTTTCAACAGGACAATGACCCAACACACCTCAAGGCAGTGTAAGGGCTATTTGACCAAGAAGGAGAGTGATGGAGTGCTGCATCAGATGAACTGGCCTCCACAATCACCTGACCTCAACCCAATTGAGATGGTTTGGGATGAGTTGGACCACAGAGTGAAGAAAAAGCAGCCAGCAAGTGCTCAGCATACATTGGAACATCTTCAAGACTGTTAGAAAAGCATTCCAGGTGAAGCTGGTTGAGAGAATGGCAAGAAAGTGCAAAGCTGTCATCAAGGCGAAGGGTGGCTACTTTGAAGAATATAAAATATATTTTGATTTGTTTAATACTTTTTTGTTTACTACATGATTCCATATGTCATTTCATAGTGTTGATGTCTCCACTATTATTCTACAATGTAGAACATAGTAAACATAAAGAAAGCTTTGAATCAGTAGGTGTGTCCCAACTTTGACGGGTACAGTATGTTTACCCCAAATACGTACATTCATTTGAATGTCTCAGGCAATGAGACAAATATTGTTACTTTACCTTGTGGGTCAGTCTGACAAGAACTTTGACCCCGACTTGTCTTTAGATGACCCAGTAGAGATAATCTTGGGAGAAGGGATTGTATTTTCCTTACACAGCTACACTTAGGCCTAGTTGGATAAGGCTGAATTGTTGCACTCAGCCTTAGTATTAAAAAGAATCCCTCCCCGATTGCCAAATGTAATTTATGGAACCAAATGATCAAATAAGTTGTCCCTGCATTTTTTTCAGTTCAAGAGATTTTCCAACTCAATCAAATCAATTGATTCTTGATTCCTCTCAGCGGAGACAGAAATAAAAATAAACAAAGGCTCAGAGAGATCATCCATAGAAATAGAATGTATGAGAAATCCAAATAAGTGGTTGCTTACTTTAATGGTGCCACACTATAATGTGAAATTCTACACAATCTATTTCTGTGCTCTCCCCTGAGAGTAGAGTTTATCTAAATGCCACAGGGCCGTTCCACTCCTAACAAGTGGGTGGAGTAACTCACAAATTAACACAATTCAGAATAAAACCAACTCAGAAGCAAAAATTATGTTTGTGAGTGTTTTGTGGTCAGCTTGCAAATATGGCTATATTATGGAGTTGTGATATATTAGTTGTGGCTGTTCAAATCAAATCGTACGTCAGCTGATATCTCAAAGTGCTGTACAGAAACCCAGCCTAAAACCCCTAACAGCAAGCAATGCAGGTGTAGAAGCACGGTGGTTAGGAAAAACTCCCTAGAAAGGCCAAAACCTAGAAAGAAACCTAGAGAGGAACCAGGCTATGTGGGGCGGCCAGTCCTCTTCTGGCTGTGCCGGGTGGAGATTATAACAGAACATGGCCAAGATGTTCAAATGTTCATAAATGACCAGCATGGTCCAATAATAATAAGGCAGAACAGTTGAAACTGGAGCAGCAGCACAGTCAGGTGGACTGGGGACAGCAAGGAGTCATCATGTCAGGTAGTCCTGGGGCATGGTCCTAGGGCTCAGGTCCTCCGAGAGAGAGAAAGAAAGAGAATTGGAGAGAGCATATGTGGCCAGTCCTCTTCTGGCTGTGCCGGGTGGAGATTATAACAGAACATGGCCAAGATGTTCAAATGTTCATAAATGACCAGCATGGGCTGTTGTATTTGTTTGTTTGTGTGACGCACAACCATGGGGACCATCATCACAGAAGCCCGCTGTGGCACGAGGTCAGCGATGCAATGTAGAGGTCAATGTTGTGTGGAAACAGTTTGTGAGCATACTGCCACCTGAACCCGAGGTGTAATCAGTAGTCCAAACAGTTGCGTTTTGCAATGAAAATGAAAGTTTCTATTGAACAAATTCAGGTAGGTCCCTCCCCGCTTCGTTCGGTTCTGTTTAAGACACATTTTTCAACATAATCTGCTGGGGGGAGGAGATATACTTTGAAAGTTCTGTTGATGCTCTGGTTGTTGACAGCGAACATCTCCTCCACCCTCTCCTGGGGCTGTACCAGGACCTCTTCCACTGGAGTTCTGACTGGCAAGTTGCCAACGTCTTGCAAAGGGACGTGAGGAGGGTAAAGTCATTCATGGTTGGCTAGTATTGCCTGATTTTGACAAAGTATTACCGTTTTAATTTCTCCTTTCTGAGTTCTATAGGAGTGGAGGCATACAAGTCTTACTATATTGGGCTCGCTAAATGTACAGTAGCCCTTATCCAGCTATCCAGTTAGATAAACATTCATTTAAATAACTCTGTGAGAAGCATGGTGCCGTTTTGGAAGTTTACTTGAATCACAGTCTGAAACTGCAACAAACACAAAAGTACATGTTTTCAGTTACAGTAGTATAGAGCACAGAATGTCTTCCACTATAACTGTAATAAATGTACAAAATGAGCAATAAGAGTACTCAACCTAGAGTCAAAAATAAAATAAAGTTACTAGAATGCAACTGTATGCTTGATATTGCTAAGCTAGTTGTCCATAGGGAGAAATAGCTACTTTGCATTAGCTTCAGTGCTAACAGCCAACTCAAACCTTAATCTTTTACAGAAGCATGAAAATTATGTGAAAAACATTTATCTTGTGTTAATAAACAAATGTACTTACACACATTGCATCTTACAAAGCTTATGTTGAAGGATTGTAACTACTTTGTCACACCTGCAAATCTTACACATTACTTCACTTCTGAAACGGCTTCCTGTCACAATGACACAAACAGGTCAATTCTAGCTGCTGTACTTAAACTGCCTCTAGGGGGTGCTAAACAAGTCCAGAACACTTACTACACTGAACCTCAATCTATACCAGACACAGATCCTTAAATAATACAGACACAGACCCTTTTAATCCATACCAGATCCACAGACCTTCATTAGTATAGTCTAAGAATACACTATAGTCTTTCAATCTATAACTGAAATATATTTTCTCAACCAACACCACCTTCTTAGACCCTCTCAATCAACTCCAGATCCTCTGATCATCCAGATCAATGCTGTCAGTGGATTAGCCACACAGCTCCACAAAAAAAGTAGAGTTGAATGTGTGCACACACACACACAGAGCCCATGCCCAGATCACACACACACACCACAGCCAGAGGTCTGAGTGAGGTGGACAGGGAGAGAGAGGGAAGCAAACACACTGATGGTTCACATATGCTTGTGGACTGACAGGGTGGCTCAGAGAAGCTTTATTTCAATTAGCAAGGTGGTCTGGAAGTGGAGTAGCTGTGACATAAGGCATGACCGGCTGTGTAAATACGCACAAGGAGATGTAGTGCCAGCACACACACACGCCATTACCTCAGCCTCAAAGCCTGACGCTCTGGTCTAGTCTCCCGCGACACATTCTCTCCCTCACCACTGGTTATACACTACATCACGTGTGAAATAGCTTCGATGCCTTCGTTATGAAATGTTCAGAATGATATATCTTGAATAAAGACAGTGCTGTACAGACAGTGGCCGTATGGAACATAAACAAAATGGTCAGACATTGAGGAAAATTAAGCAATGCACACAGTACACACTGTACCAGTATATTGAATATTCAATCCCAATTACGTCACAAGATTGAAGATGATCTGTATAAATGAGGCTAAAAGGTGTACCAGTGTGTTCATATTAAATGATTGTGATGTGTCAGTCTCAGAAGAGACTGAAGAAAAACAAACTCAGCCAGGAACGTTCATATGAGCAGTGAGTCTACCAGGATCTCCTAATTATTCCACACCAAGTCCTTTCCCCTATGCTAAAAATGACACAACTCAGAGAATATAGTCATCCTATCCATAACCTGTCATTTGTTGACTTAACTCTGAAGGAGTTCGCATACACCTCTGTGGGGCTAAATGAAGCCGAGCCGGGAGAGTAGAGGCAAAAGCCAGTCAGTTGAATTTAATGAGATCTCTGGGAGGTCAATAGGTAAAACTCTCCACTTGGGTTTGTTATTAAAGCAAAACTGCACTGCTGTAACATAGGGTTCATAGTACTGTAACAAAGTCTCCTCAGCCTCGGCACGCACACTCGGATTTCCCTTCAGAGCTTGGGCTTGTTGCAGTCCCCAAACAAAATCATGCCTAACTCGAGAATCCCGACCCAGAAATTGACCTCTATCGTCAATTTCTAGCAACTGTGTCCCTTACAGATCGTTCTTGTACATAGTGGCCTAAATATGGAGCCAAGAACTTTAGTTGACATAGGGTTCATGTCTGAAAATTATTAGACAAGATCATGATATCTGAATGATCTCCCCTTGACAATAGTCCTATATTATATCATGATTTAATAGAAGCAATGATCCTAGAATCTAGGATCCAGAATCTAAACGATTCACACAGGTACACAGTAAGAAAACACAAACTGGACAGAAAAACATACAGGAGACAATTTTAAGTAGTCATTTTTATATATAGGTATATAATCATATATTATACATTTAATACAGGCACATTGAGATCGATCATAAAGTGAACAGGAAAAAAAAGTGGCTGAGATATTTGTAAAAATTGACATTTTATGAGAAATTAAACTAAACTCTCCTTTTGACATGGACATATAAAACAAACAAAAATCATAATGACAAGCTCCAAGAAAGAAAGAAAAAAATTACTGGATGCGATGTAGAGACAGCAAGAACCAGCTCGCTAAATATACTTTGCATATATATTCAGTTTCTGACTGGGGGTTTCTCTGATCTTAGTGGGTGGATCGAGAGTAGCCGGCGCTGTTGATATGATATTTTAAGGAGAACTCTGATTTTGATACGCTGTTCCCCTCTTTAAAACGTTCCTTACGTTGGTTTTCCATGATAACGCTTAAGTTTAGTAAACTCCAACTCCATTCGGATAGTCACACATTATTTGGTTGGGCCATATAAAGTGTTCTGGAAAATATTATTTGTGTATAATTTTACCCCTCATTCAAATAAAGTTAGTATTTGCCTCTACAATTCTACTGAAGGTGGAGTCTTAAACTGTATCTTAAACAAATATCATCCTTAAAGGACCAATAATTCAAACCGTGATGATTAATCCATGCCTTACAAGACATAATTCTGACTTATTGTACTGTATACAAAACAAATCCTATTTTAGACATTGACTACACAAATACATCTCGATCAACATTGTTAAACAATAATCACATTTCTCATAGTTCTAGAAGACTGGCCACATGGACTAGGTGTTCTCTCATAGTTCTAGAAGACTGGCCACATAAACTAGGTGTTCTGTCATAGTTCTAGAAGACTGGCCACATGGACTAGGTGTTCTGTCATAGTTCTAGAAGACTGGCCACATGGACTAGGTGTTCTGTCATAGTTCTAGAAGACTGGCCACATAAACTAGGTGTTCTGTCAGTTCTAGAAGACTGGCCACATGAACTAGGTGTTCTGTCAGTTCTAGAAGACTGGCCACATGGACTAGGTGTTTTGTTGTGCTGAAAAGTTATATATTGAGGTTTGGTCAGATCACGTTTACTAGTAAGCGATGCGATTAACCATATCTACAAATAGTACCTCTGAAAAGGCATCCTATTCCATAGTGCACTACTACTGATCAAAAGTAATGCGCTATATATTGTAGGGCATAGGGTGCCATTTCAGAAGCAGTGAGAACGTTAACAGTATCAACTGTACCAAATACCAGGGTCCGTTATCCACAAAGCGTCTCAGTGTAAGAGTGCAGACATGGGATCAGTTATCTTTTAGTTCATAATTGATCGTATTATATGGCCAGATCCTAGATCAGCACTATTACTCAGAGACGCTTTGTGGATATGGGCCAGGAGTTTACACGCATACAGTGTTCAGATGGCCACATACATGATGGAACACTAACAGTCCACAATCACAGTGTTACTGGTGTGCCCATATCAATGTTTGTAATGAAAATACAGTACTGTGATCATTATCTATACTATCAAAACTGTGGTTTTGGGGAGAAGGCATTGGAAAAGGTTGTCAAAAACACACGTTAGTGATATTGATAGAACTGCTACATAAGGTGTATGCTAGATACTGGTCCTCCATTGGTATATAAGGCAAGAATGAACCACTGTATGAAATCGAGTCAGCACCAAGAACTGTTGTCTGTCTCTCTCCTCACAGGCAAACACGGCAGAAATGTAGCCTATCACAACTGGATAGCATCTTATTACCATTATCAAAAGATGACAAGGTATATTTTCTTAAGGCATTTCTAGAATTGATTTGGCTAGATTGTGATAAAGATGCTCGGCTAGCAGGCTGTCCAGTGCTCTCAAATAGACCAAAGGCGGTTTGGGAACAAAGATCACTGTCGGATCAAATATAGAAAAAAATACCCCAGTAGAAAAGACAACATCATAGCAAAGACACAGAACTGAGACTCAGTCCACTGGATCAGCAGTTTCTGGAAGACAGATGCCTTTTAGATTGACTGGTGTAGAAACTGGACGCATTTTCCCTTCAACATCCAAAAACAAGATTAGAAAACAACTTGCACAAGGTTGGTGCTTTTTCTTTTTGTTAGCGGTGCCTTTTGAACATACAAAAGGGCTTCGAGAAAAGTAGCTACGTTTTCAATTAATTTATCCACAGAAAGAAAGAGGCACTGAGGTCAGTTAGGTTTTGTTTGCTTTTGAAAGAGAGCTGACCTTGTGTTATTACCAGTTGTCAGAAGCGACAGGACAACCGATTAATGTTGTGCCATGATAACATTTTAGAGAATCTGTTTAGTTCAAAAAATACAGCTTATACCTTCATTTCTTCATTGCACATGATCAGAATGAAAATAACCCAGGAAATAAAGGTAAATCAGAAAAAAACATGACTTGAGTCTCACAAAGTAAAATACTCGGTGATCGTACTTGCAATTGAGAAGAGAAGGAGAGCGGGATGAGGGAGGATAGTGTTGCATTTCCTCTCCTCTTTCTTCTCTTGTCTCACTGTTTTACCCAGAATCTTTGTTACTACAAGAGCTTCAGTGGAATACATACACAATTTACAAAGGAGAGAACAAATATATTTTTAGATTGTTAGTGCAGATTGTATTCATTTGTACATTTTTTTTGTATATAATATGCATTTATATATAATCCATACATTGTTACATAACGAAACACTACGGTCCTGACTTTATAAAAGTCTGAATTGATCAGAAAGCATTACACTTCTCAACATCTATACATTTCCATTTCCTGACAGCTCAACTTAATTTTTTATTTCATGTATTCTTCTTCTTTTTAAACAGTGTTCCATACTCAGCGCTGCTTTACTGAGGAGATCTCTGCTCGAGACAGACAAGGTACATTGGGACATAATGCAAAGTGTTTGAATGCTTCACAAAAAACCTGGTGTATTTGCTGCACCTCTCCAGTCTTCACCTCCCCTTTAATAAATAGGACAAAAAGGACTCAAATATTGAAAATAAATGTTCAATAAAGTCGTTGTGCTTGGGGGTCCAGGACAGTATGCATACTCAACAGTCTGCCATGTAACGACCTAGGAGAAGGAACACAAACATGGACCACTCATGTTAGACAACAATATAGACCACATCATTCACATTTGACTAACCAAAAGGGAAAAGTCTCTTCACCTCAAGCCACAACATGAACATTGAAACAGGTGACAAGTTCATATGTATTATCTGTAGCTCATCACATCTACCTAGGTAACAACAGATCGTGTGGCGAGTAGGGAAAAATAAACCCCATTCACAGTTTATACTGCTCTGCTTCATTCCTGCACCCATATGTTTCAGCTGCACAAACCTTCATCAGTTGTCAGATTTTGTATCTAGGTTTAGGTCCTATACGTACCTGTGGCAAACCTCTTCTTGTTGAGGGACAGTCTGTACCCGGTTCCCAACAGCTCTATGTCCACCCCAGACAGCGTGCTCCCCTCGCTCATAAACTGCACAGCCAGGGTGGTTGGGGTGGATGGGCCGTCGGAGAGCTCAAACTTAGCCCTCAGAGACCCAGAGCCTTCGTTATCAGACTTCTCAGAGATGTCGTTCAGCTTCCAGAGAGACTTGTTCAGCTCTGAGTTCCTGGTGGAAAGAGACAAAAGAAGACTTGTGAATATGTAGCTTACACAAGTAGTTGTACTACCACTCTCTGTGGCAGAGACATGTAAACCATAGATAAACTATCACTACTTTTGTAATGGAAATATTCATATCAATCCGTCAATACGAGTCAATCATTCAAAGCATCAATAACTAAAAAGTACAGATGTCCACATGTTCTCTGGTCGTTTCTCTCACCAGATAGCATTAGGCAGGGACTGCATGTTGGTGACCCCTCCATCTACATGCACTAGGACCTGTACGTTGGAGAGAGGGCCGGGACAGAGCATGGACTCTGGGTTGTAGTGGTAGTCCAGCCTCAGGTCAGTAGTGGCGGGGTCACACTTCCAGTACACTGCCAGGTTCAGAGGGGTCGATGAGAATCCTTTAGAGGACACCTGCACACACAGGGACACAGCATGAGGTCAGAGGGTAAATGGCAAATATCATGTGTCACGGATCCCTCCGGAACTTTCATTACCCCCTGGCCCCTATTCCCAGTGATTAGTAATTGTATAGTGTGACCTTGGTTTACCATTGTGCTGTCGATTATTGTTACAATGTCCGTTGGTTCATGTGAGTACTTGTGCTGTGGATTTCATGCCATTGTGGATTGCGCAGATGATTAGGGGTCTCGTCCCGTGTGTTAATCATTGTGCGCTTGTGTTATTTATTTGAGGTACTCCTCGCTCTTTTGTTTTGGGTTCCTACCCTGTGTTTTGTACAGTGTTTGTTTGGGTTCCTACCCTGTGTTTTGTACAGTGTTTGTTTGGGTTCCTACCCTGTGTTTTGTAGAGTGTTTGTTTGGGATCCTACCCTGTGTTTTGTACAGTGTTTGTTTGGGTTCCTACCCTGTGTTTTGTACAGTGTTTGTTTGGGTTCCTACCCTGTGTTTTGTAGAGTGTTTGTTTGGGATCCTACCCTGTGTTTTGTACAGTGTTTGTTTGGGATCCTACCCTGTGTTTTGTACAGTGTTTGTTTGGGTTCCTACCCTGTGTTTTGTACAGTGTTTGTTTGGGTTCCTACCCTGTGTTTTGTACAGTGTTTGTTTGGGTTCCTACCCTGTGTTTTGTACAGTGTTTGTTTGGGTTCCTACCCTGTGTTTTGTACGGTGTTTGTTTGGGTTCCTACCCTGTGTTTTGTAGAGTGTTTGTTTGGGATCCTACCCTGTGTTTTGTACAGTGTTTGTTTGGGTTCCTCCCCTGTGCTTTGTACAGTGTTTGTTTGGGTTCCTACCCTGTGCTTTGTACAGTGTTTGTTTGGGTTCCTACCCTGTGTTTTGTACAGTGTTTGTTTGGGTTCCTACCCTGTGTTTTGTACAGTGTTTGTTTGGGTTCCTACCCTGTGTTTTGTACAGTGTTTGTTTGGGTTCCTACCCTGTATTTTGTACGGTGTTTGTTTGGGTTTCTACCCTGTGTTTTGTACAGTGTTTGTTTGGGGTCCTACCCTGTGTTTTGTACAGTGTTTGTTTGGGTTCCTACCCTGTGCTTTGTACAGTGTTTGTTTGGGTTCCTACCCTGTGTTTTGTACAGTGTTTGTTTGGGTTCCTACCCTGTGTTTTGTAGAGTGTTTGTTTGGGTTCCTACCCTGTGTTTTGTACGGTGTTTGTTTGGGTTTCTACCCTGTGTTTTGTACAGTGTTTGTTTGGGTTCCTACCCTGTGTTTTGTACAGTGTTTGTTTGGGTTCCTACCCTGTGTTTTGTACAGTGTTTGTTTGGGATCCTACCCTGTGTTTTGTACAGTGATTGTTTGGGTCCTACCCTGTGTTTTGTACAGTGTTTGTTTGGGATTCTACCCTGTGTTTTGTACAGTGTTTGTTTGGTCATCGTCCCCGTGCCTTTACACGGCACGCCGTAATTTGGGTAAGAAAAAAATATATAACTATTACACATTCCTGTGCCTGTCTCCCAAATCTTTCATACCAACATGACAATATGATTGAAAGGAAGATATGATACCAAAAACAATTAATACATTAAATAAATACATTTACAAATTCAAAAGTGATGGTAATAAGTGTGTCATATTTGGAGTCAAAAAACATTTTACTTTTGGACTTTTGCATTATTACTACAAGAGTGAGTGTATGGTATAGGGGTCACAGTATACTAACGTTGGTTTAGTTTAGTCTGGGACCAACCTGGTATTTGAGGATGTCAACGTTGTAGTAGGATGCAGCAGGGTTCTGCTCTGAGGCTTTCCTGAGGTACGATGTGAGAGCTTGCATGTTGAACCAAAAGTCCTTGGTATGAGCATCACTTTGCGAGGGATCACTGGATCACACACATGGGAAAACGATGACTCAATTATTCATTGCTCTGCTTGATGGATCTGTGTGTGTACAGAGCTCCAATAGTTCGGAAAGAATTACCTTTTTTTTGCCACCCAGCTATTAAATCATGAATTCAATTTGATTCAATTAGTCCAGCTATGTGGTTTCAGGGTTACCCAGAGAAAGCAGAGCAAGAAGGAGAGAAAGAAAAGGGAAGAAAAGGAATCCATTCTTCAAAGAGTCTAACTTAGGTGGACGTCTCAAACGTTCACACTGACAATTCACTGCTAATACAGATGGATATGGCAAGATACATGCTGGATATACCAGAGAAAACACAACAAGAAGCTTTAACTAAGAGGTGATAGCGTGTGTGGAAGGAGGTGATAGCGTGTGTGGAATGAGGTGATAGCGTGTGTGGAATGAGGTGAAAACTTGTTGAAAGTTGATGCAACACTCTTGAAGACATGGCCTGTTATGAAACTAATGTCTGAGGAGGAATGGTGGAAAATAGTTCCCTGTCAGGAGAATGATAGCTTTATGACTGATGAAATCCCCCCACCCTCCGTTCTGTCCCTCTCATCCCATCTCTCCCTACTGGCTGGCTCCCTGAGACTGACATGCTCCAGTTCGGTTTTCAAACAGTGTTTGACTTCCTTTGGTTCGTGTCACACACACACACACACACATTGGAATGTGGTCTTTACTGATATAGAATAAGTACTAATCATTAGCTGAATGTTTCTCTGTGGTCCTACACACCTGTATGGTAACTACACATCCATCAGGTTAATTCAAACATTGTCTGAGTGTTTAACCATTCAACTGTGAATAAAACATTATTTGAACATTTGAATTTCTCCACTCACCTGAACAGTAGTGTCTGGTTGGGGAGGATCTGCTCCAGCTTGGAGGTGTTCTTCAGTTTGAAGGTGAGCATAGCAGGGGTGGGGTTACTGGTGAACACCTTGATGATACCCATGGGGAAGGACAGGGTCATGTCACCTGTGATCTTCACTATGCACCTATAGAGTAAAGGAGTGACAGCACATTAAGGGTTAAACGTGACATTCCCTATGCCGCTGAGGGGCACAGCAGCACACAAAGGGTTTTTAAACCTCTGTCCACTAGTCCAGTCTACCACAGAGTTCTATAGCCTGAAGCAGTTCACACAGTCTCAGTTTTAGTTAGTCCAGTGATATAAATCCAGACAGAACTCAGTCCAAGAGCTCTATTAAATCATTATCGACTCAATCGGAAATTACCTTTACATCTATTAAATAGAGCCCAAAGTCTAAATTAGACCGAGTCCAAGGCTACCTTAGTCCAGATGTAAACAAGCCCATCCCAGTCTGCTGCAGTGTGGTCCATGTGCAAGCCTTAACCCTGCCCTGTGTGTCCACTGCAATGCTTATGAAATGTTCCATTCGCTAATCCCTGCAAAAATAAGCATTTTGCACAGCAGCAATTTAACAGCAGTTAACCAATAAAGGGGTGTATGTTTTCTCTGCCCCAGACTATAATCTACCCCGTGTGGGTTATCCACTCTGAAAGAATGGTGTCGGCCTACCAAAATCTAAAACATTCCACACAGGCAGACACACACGCACAAACACGAACAGACCAGGGTTTCCGTTAACCGCCAATAGATGGATTTTGACCCCCCAAAAATAAAATAAATCAAAATTGGCGCCAGCCAATTGTCAGGGAGAAAAGAAAAGGGGCATTTCAGCCTATTCATTGATTGAAATACGATGTAGCACGAGAGCTGTTTGTTGCTGCTGCAGATTTGTACCTTGTCAGCTCGGGGGTTTGAACTCGCAACCTTCCGGTTACTAGTCCAACGCTCTAACCACTAGGCTACGCTGCCGCTGCATGTTGTGTTAAGATGAAATACCATAAAGTAAATGTGATTTCTGTCATTCTGAGCCCTGTGGGGGGGACATCCTTATCAGGTTACTCAGCCAATGCACATGGGTCCAGTACATTTCTTAAATGTCCGGTAAATTAAAATGCTGCCGGTTAAATGTCCAGCACCACATTTTCCTAACGGAAACCCTGACACACACACACACACACACACAGACCGAGAGACAGAGAGAGAGGCCCAGCGGCTCGTCATGCTTGTGTAAGATAAGTGTGAAATATGGAGCAAAGTTTAGCCTGTGTAATTATTTGTGAAACATGTGTGTATGGACGAGTTGAATACCAGTATGCAGTATGAGTTTACAAAACATTAAGAACTGCTCTTTCCATGACATACTGACCAGGTGAATCCAGGTGAAAACTATGATGCCTTATTGATGTCAATCCTCTTCAATCAGTGTATATAAAGGGGAGGAGACAGGTTGAAGAAAGATTCATATTTTTTATAATGTTTATCCCTTATTCTCCCCATTTTAGATCTGGTCTCATCGCTGCAACTCCCCAATGGGCTCAGGAGGCGAAGGTTGAGTCATGCGTCCTTCGAAACATGACCCGCCAAACCGTGCCCACTTAACCCGGAAGCCAGCCGCACCAATGTGTCAGAGGAAACACAGTTCAACTGATGTCCGAGGTCCGCCTGTAGGAGCCTGGCCCGCCACAAGGAGTCGCTGGAGCGCGATGAGCCAAGTAAAGCCCCCCCCGGCCAAACGCTCCCCTAACCCAGACGATGCTGGGCAAATTTTGCACCAGCCTATGGAACCTCCGACCATGGCCAGTTGTGATAGACCCTGGGATCGAACCCAGGTCTGTAATGACACCTTTGATCGATGCGCCACTCGGGAGGCCTAAAGAAGGATTTATAAGCCTTTTAATCCATTGAAACATGGATTGTGTGTGTGTGCCATTCAGAGGATGAATAGCAAGACAAAAGATTTAGGTGCCTTTGAATGGGGTATGGTAGTAGGTGCCAGGCGCACCGGTTTGAGTGTGTCAATAACTGCAACGCCACTGGGTTGTTCACACTCAAGTTTCTCATATGTATCAAGAATGGTCCACCACCCAAAGGACATACAGCCAACTTGACACAACTGTCAGAATTACTGGAGTCACATGGGCCAGCATCCCTGTGGAACGCTTGACAGGAATAGAGTCCATACCCTGACAAATTGAGGCTGTTCTGAGGGCAAAAGGGGGTGCAACTCGGAAGGTGTTTCTAGTATATGCCCAGTGTATGCCCTAATGGCTGTTCACGGTGTGTGTAGTGGTATGTGTGTTTACAGTATCAGTCAAAGGTTTGGACACACCTCCTCATTCCAGGGTTTTTCTTTATTTCTTACTATTTTCTACATTGTAGAATAATAGTGAAGACATCAAAACTATGAAATAACACATATGAAATCATGTAACCAAAAAAATAATCAACCCTTTGCCTTGACAGCTTTGAACCCTCTTGGCATTCTCTCAACAAATTAACGGGTGTCCCTTGTTAAAAGTTAATTTGTGGAATTTATTTCCTCAATGCGTTTGAGCCAAATCAGTTGTGTTGTGAAAGGGTAGTGGTGGTATACAGAAGAGAGCCCTATTTAGTAAAAGACCAAGTCCATATTATGGCAAGAACAGCTCAAATAAGAAAATCGAAATGCCAGTCCATTACTTTAAGACATGAAGGTCAGTCAATGCAGTCGCAACAACCATGAAACTGGCTCTAATGAGTACCGCCACAGGTAAAGAAGACCCAGAGTTACCTCTGCTGCAGAGGATAAGTTCATTAGATTTACCAGCCTCAGATTGCAGCCCAAATAAATGCTTCACAGAGTTCAAGTAACAGACACATCTCATCATCAACTGTTCAGAGGAGACTGCAGGAATCAGGCCTTCATGGTCAAATTGCTGCAAAGAGACCATGTGGTTCCAACCGCACATGTGGTTCCAACCGCACATGTGGTTCCAACCGCACATGTGGTTCCAACCGCACAT
Source organism: Oncorhynchus kisutch (assembly GCF_002021735.2). Lineage (NCBI taxonomy): Eukaryota > Metazoa > Chordata > Actinopteri > Salmoniformes > Salmonidae > Oncorhynchus > Oncorhynchus kisutch. The sequence continues at coordinate 32,305,801 of NC_034196.2, forward strand.
GTGGTTCCAACCGCACATGTGGTTCCAACCGCACATGTGGTTCCAACCGCACATGTGGTTCCAACCGCACATGTGGTTCCAACCGCACATGTGGTTCCAACCGCACATGTGGTTCCAACCGCACATGTGGTTCCCACCGCACATGTGGTTCCCACCGCACATGTGGTTCCCACCGTGAAGCATGGAGAAGGAGGTGTGATGGTGCTTTGCTGGTGACACTGTCTGTGATTTATTTAGAATTCAAGGCACACTTAAATCATCCCAAGGCACACATCATTCAAGGCACACACCATCCCATCTGGTTTGAGCTTAGTTCATTTGTTTTTCAACAGGACAATGACCAAACACACACCTCCAGGCTGTGTGAGGGCTATTTGACCAAGAAGGAGAGTGATGGAGTGCTGCATCAGATGACCTGGCCTCCACAATCACTGACCTCAATTGATATGGTTTGGGATGAGTTGGAATGCAGTGAAGGAAAAGCAGCCAACAAGTGCTCAGCATATGTGGGAACTCCTTCAAGACTGTTGGAAAAACATTCCAGGTGAAGCTGGTTGAGAGAATGCCAAGAGTGTGCAAAGCTGTCATCAAGGCAAAAGGTGGCTACTCTGAAGAATCTCAAATATATTTTGATTAGTTTAACACTTTTTTTGGCTCCCACATGATGCCATATGTGTTATTTAATGGTTTTGACGTCTTCACTATTATTCTACAATGTAGAAAACAGAAGAAAAACTTGAATGAGTAGGTGTGTCCAAAATGTTGACTGGTAGTGTACGTGTGAGGTGTGTGTTGGCTTGCGTGCAGTGTGTGTCAGACCCAGGCTGGGGCCAGCTCTCTGAGCTGTAGGTGGTCATGTGAGACTCACTTAGCGGGATCAGCTCCTTTGAAGTAGGCATTAACAGACTCTGTGAAGGCCACAGCAATGGGCAAGGCATCCTGGGACGCCAGGGTCACTGGGCTGGGACCGCGAGACGTCCCTGAGAGAGGGAGGGAATGAAGGGGGGGTGGAGAAATGGAGTGAGGTAGAGAGAGAGGGAGGTAAAGGGGGAGCGGGACAGGTTGAGAGGAAGAGAGAGTAAGACCAAACAAGATGGAATGAGTGTACTGTTATTATTACTGAAGAGTACATTTCAATTCAATTCAACATCAAAAGCATCACACAGTTAAGTTACCAAATAAGGTCAGTCATTACGAAGAACATAATGAACAATTCCATTTCAAAATATCCAAGGCATTACATGCAAAAATAATCATACCTGTCTAGGAATTACATTTAGATTGAATAAAAGAGGAGGTATTACTAAGTCAGGTTACCATTCATCACTTGAATGAATAACTGTTAGGGATCTAAGAAAGTTAAATACTGGAATGAACTTCCTACCTTCAAACATGTTATTTGTTATTCAACAGAACACGACCATGCTGAACTCGTTATTATGTTGATTACGCTGACAGAGACACTTTAACAAGATATCTTTTTCATGAGCAGGCAGACATTGGCGAGCACACAGCAAATCTGAGTGGCCGTTGTTAGTGTGTCACAAATAGGCGCGTGTCCGGGCTGATTGACCACACGCCCTACCTGCAGGCGTTTCACAGCACTTCTCAAAGGTGGGCAGCTTCCCGATGAAACCATCATCCTCTTTAAAGGCCCAACGAAAGAATAATAGGAAAGAAACCAAAAAGTCACAGAAAGCGGTGAGATTGATGGTACTGGGCAGGTGAGATTGATGGTACTGGGCAGGTGAGATGAGGTGAGATTGATGGTACTGGGCAGGTGAGATGAGGTGAGATTGATGGTACTGGGCAGGTGAGATGAGGTGAGATTGATGGTACTGGGCAGGTGAGATGAGGTGAGATTGATGGTACTGGGCAGGTGAGATGGTACTGGGCAGGTGAGATGGTACAAGGTAATGGGCTCTCAATCAAAACACCTGTGTGTGAATGTGAGCATTTGTGTGAGATTAGAATGGTGAGAAACCCTAAAGACACACTGTGTAGTAGGCTTCACAGAGTGACAGAACAGTAGAGCAGTGGTTCCCACTGGGTGGCAGGTAGCCTAGCGGTTAGAGCGTTGGGCAAGTAGCCGAAAAGTTGCTGGTTCAAATACCCGAGCTGTCAAGGTGAAAAATCTGTTGATGTGCCATTGAGCAAGGCACTTAACCCTGCTCCAGTGGCACTGTACTACTATAGATGACCCTGCAAAACTGCACATTTCACTGCACCTATCCTCTACACGGAGTTCCCCTGAAGTACCCCTTTGTGCATTTTAACAGTAGGCCTATGGTCTAATTGGTCTTCTCAAGTACCCCTGTGGATAGACCAAGTACCCCCAGGGGTCTTAGTACCCCTGTGGATAGACCAAGTACCCCCAGGGGTCCTAGTACCCCTGTGGATAGACCAAGTACCCCCTGGTCCTAGTACCCCTGTGGATAGACCAAGTACCCCCAGGGGTCCTAGTACCCTTGTGGATAGACCAAGTACCCCCAGGGGTCCTAGTACCCTTGTGGATAGACCAAGTACCCCCAAAGGGTCCTAGTACCCTTGTGGATAGACCAAGTACCCCCAGGGGTCCTAGTACCCCTGTGGATAGACCAAGTACCCCCTGGTCCTAGTACCCTTGTGGATAGACCAAGTACCCCCAGGGGTCCTAGTACCCTTGTTGATAGACCAAGTACCCCCAGGGGTCCTAGTACCCCTGTGGATAGACCAAGTACCCCCAGGTCCTAGTACCCCTGTGGATAGACCAAGTACCCCCTGGTCCTAGTACCCTTGTGGATAGACCAAGTACCCCCAGGGGTCCTAGTACCCTTGTTGATAGACCAAGTACCCCCAGGGGTCCTAGTACCCCTGTGGATAGACCAAGTACCCCCAGGTCCTAGTACCCCTGGTTAGGAACCACTGCAGTAGAGGGAGAAGGAGGAAGAGAGGAGACTCACTTTGGCTGAGGAGAAACAGAGGACAGGGAGAAAGGAGGAACTCTGGTTCCGGAGAGGAGAGGGAGGGACGGAAGATACGCTCAGGCCCTGTGAGGAGGAGGGGAGTGAGGGAAGGAGAGAAACCCAATAAGGTTTAAAGACAAGAAGTGGGTTTAGGTTAGGTGAGAGTGGAGGGACTATATAAAAGAGGAAGGAGGAGAGGGACTATATAAAAGAGGAAGGAGGAGAGGGACTATATAAAAGAGGAAGGAGGAGAGGAAAGGGAATACGAGAGGGAGGAGAGGAAAGGGAATACGAGAGGGAGGAGAGGAAAGGGAATACGAGAGGGAGGAGAGGAAAGGGAATACGAGAGGGAGGAGAGGGATGAGAGGAAGTAGTAAAGAAATATGAATTGAGGGAGAGGGGAGGGGGTGAAAGGAGAAGAGGGGAATGGAGAGAAGAAGACTGTAAAGAGGAGAAGTGAAGAGTAGAACGTAGAGAGAGGAGGTGATGGAGCTTGGTTATGTTCTTAATCCTTACCCACTGTGGGTGTATTGGAGGCACTGAGAGAGGCAGTGGAGGACAGGGAGGAGGAGCTCTCTGCCCGGGCCAGGGGCGCAGCCGGAGGAGGACTGGCGTTGGACAACGTCTTGGTCGGGCTGAACGGCCGCACCTGGTTGGTTAGACAGCACAAACCCAGAAATCAACCAATGGTACTGGATTCCACTAATTAACCCCATACAGTGTAAATAACAAGAGCAAAAAAATACATGTAGTCCATTATCATGAATCGATAGAGAATGGTTCCACAAATCAATACTCTGATGCCCACAGTTTAGGTTCTCTAAGTCTAGTGAAGATACTGCAGATTCTCTATCAGATAGTTGAGATTGACACTGGGCAGGTACTCCGGCGGAGATTGACACTGGGCAGGTACTCCGGCGGAGATTGACACTGGGCAGGTACTCCGGCGGAGATTGACACTGGGCAGGTACTCCGGCGGAGATTGACACTGGGCAGGTACTCCGGCGGAGATTGACACTGGGCAGGTACTCCGGCGGAGATTGACACTGGGCAGGTACTCCGGCGGAGATTGACACTGGGCAGGTACTCCGGCGGAGATTGACACTGGGCAGGTACTCCGGCGGAGATTGACACTGGGCAGGTACTCCGGCGGAGATTGACACTGGGCAGGTACTCCGGCGGAGATTGACACTGGGAAGGTACTCCGGCGGAGATTGACACTGGGCAGGTACTCCGGCGGAGATTGACACTGGGCAGGTACTCCGGCGGAGATTGACACTGGGCAGGTACTCTGAATTGAGATTGATACTGGGCAGGTACTCACAATTTCATTGATTCCTGTGAGTTTTCCTGTGGGTAGTTTGGGTCTGGAAGAGGGTCGTGGAGGAGCCACCATGGCCCCAGTTTGAGGGGTAGTGGGTCTGGCCAGGGCAGGCACTGCAGGGAGGAGGGGGGACAAAAAGGAAAGGACTAAGAATTCAGGGTAAAACATGCTGCACTATATGTAATATACTTCTGATACAATTCTTAACAGGTTCAGTGCATTTTTTACTTTTTAAACATCACTGAGTCACTCCAAGTAATGCAAAACCATGCAAACACAGAAGTCAAGACATGCACAAATTCTGAATCATAAAATACAGAACAAAATTCCGATCACTCACAAAACGGTGTTAACAATTCTCTAAGGCAGACAAGCATATGCCCCTCAAAACAAAAACACACACATTAAATAAAAAAAATACATTATTCAACCAAACATATTGTAAATAAGGTTGAAATAAAATAGTTATAAAAGCTGGAAACTGAAAAAAATGGTTTTAAAAAGTAGTACAAAAGAGAACAATGGCAAAGGCAGGACTTGACACCACTACAGTTTATGCCATGCTAGAGGTTACCATTGTGTGCCTGGCTAGCTGCTGCTGCTGCTGCCACCATCCCCACTGTCAGTGCTGAAAACACCTCAGGGACAGAGGAGGTGCTGACCTCCACAACCCCACTGCTCAGCGCCATCTTATTATAGGGATCAGCGGGGTCATCAGAGAAGAAACAGATGGACCGGCAAGACTGAGGCCTGCCGGTAGGAGGGTTAGACTGGGTCCGGTCGCGGTTGACCGGACCTGTACCCGGACAGCAGCTCTGCTGGCGTCGGACTGGCACAAAGTCGTGGTTGACATCGATCCAGTGGCTCTGGGACCTGGTAAAGGCAGACTGGTTCTCTCCCTGAGGCACGCTGGTTGGGTCTGGGCCTGGGGTTGGTTCTATGGGCTCATCCTGCCAGGTGATGGGGGTCCTCTGGGCACGGGCTGGGATGGGCTTCAGGGCCAGAAAGGGGTCAGCTGGTGAGTTCCATGGAGAGAAGGTGGTGGTGGTAGTGGTGGTAGTAGTAGTGGTGGTAGTAGTAGTGGTGGTGGAAGGTAGAGGGGTGACCTCTCCTTTGGCCTGCTGCAGGACGTCTGCCAGTGGGGGAGAGGAGAACTCCTGCTGTAACACCCCCTCATCTGTTGATGGCACATGATAGTCCAGGGCAGGGCAGAGTGATGAACCTATACCACAGAGTAAGGAGGAACCATACTAGCTAACATTTACAAAGATCCTCATGCAAACATCTTTACATTCCTACGTCATATAATGATTTCTGTTGCATTATACTGAACAAAGTAGTACTTTTTTTTTCACTCAAAGAACAAGGCTTGGGGATGCCCATCTACAGATTACTATAATTAAACTAGTTTCCATCTATGGAACAGCCAGGTGTAGGCACAGTTCACTGTGAACTGCAATCCTATGCAATCTCTGAGCAACATTAGACAATGCGAGTGTCGGGCTGTGACAGGAATGAATGTTTCAGTCTTAACTGGTAATAAATAGTGTTAGAGGATTACAGCTACTCTGACTTGGAGTGTTAGGTCCTCACACCACGCAGACACGCAGAGCCACACAGCGCTCTCAGCTTATCTAGGCAGGGCTCTCAATCCAACACTAATTCAGTTATCCATCTTCCTCATTGGATTGGTTGAACAAAGTATACACAACTACAACTACCAGTCCATCACTGAAATCCTACAATAAAAGAGTGGATTGGAGACAATTGGCGCAAACATTGGAGAAAAAGAATCACCAAACACCAACAAGCAACTGGATAAGACATTGGATGAATGTTAAGGCTTTTTGTCAGTGAGGTTAGATAGTTGGACACTGATTCAGTACAGCGCAACCGCACAGAAAACACTGGTGTAAATGGGTGCAGCTAGGGCAAACATTTTACCTGCCTCCCCTGGCAGAAACACAGGGGACTCGTTAATGTGGAGAGGACATAGAGGAATGGAGAGGAAAAGAGAGTCGATGTCTGGAGGAGGAGGCGGGGGGAAAGGGGGAGAAAGGAGGGTTAACACACAGAGATAGGCTAAAATAACTAGCTGCAAAAGAACAAAGTCAGAAAGCCCTACATAATCAAATAAAACTAGAGCCTAATCATCTCTTTCAGGCTTGCCAAATGACTGACTCCGAAGCAGATGTATGTTTGCAGTTCAGTCAGGGCCAGATTAATGTGTTGTGTGTATTAAATGGCTGGTAATGCCTGTGTTTTACACAGAGAGCTTAAACAGGTCTTTAAAGGACTTCAGAGTCATCACAGTATCCTAACCAGGGGACTTTACACAGATTTTTTGACAATAACGAGATCGTGTTTGACAACATACATGCCAATAGGCCTTATCGCCAACCCTCTGACCCAAACTAGGTGCCAATTAAGTGTGGATTACGATTAGCCCAGGCAATGGGTCAGTGCTAACGTAACTATTTCAACACACAGTCAGTCACACACAGACACACACAGAGACTCCACACAGAGACTCCACACAGAGACTCCACACAGAGACTCCACAGTACATAAACACTGGTACTGAAACCATCCTGTCACATATCTGTACTGGAGTGAGAGGCAGGACAGTGTGAACGAGAGAAAGAGGGATGTAAAGGAAATGAAAAATAAACTAAACACACGTGTACTTACAAATGCAAATAAAGCCCCCTGTAACAATAATTCTTCATCAAATAAAAGAACAAAGCTTAAAAGACAGTTAATTGAATAACAAAACTGTAAATAAAATAAAATAAAATAAATGGGCAAAACCTCCACACGACACTTGATGTCAAACTTGCAAAAAAATAAGCAAAAAGGTTACAGGTTACATGACCTATTAGAAAGTCATATCAACAATAAACACACAAACAAAACATGTTCAGTGACACAGACACGTTCTGTTTAGGTTGGGAGTGAGCACCCAAAACCAGCCCGCAAAAAAATAAGTAAACAGTAAAATCACCATGAATTCTGCAAAAAATGGGTTTGATTTAGGAAATCTGTTCCAAACTATTCCCACGGATATAAAATAGACTTACGTGATTAGTGTCTCAATGTAATAAAATACTATTTCTTCTGGTGTCAATGTGTACAGTAGGAGCTGTGCAGGGGACTACCTGGCCTGCATGTGGGGCTCTTTATCATTTGAATAGCATTTAACCTTTATTTAACTATGTGGGGTCATGTCTGTATCAGTAGTAGTTTGAGGTAATAGTGAAAACCAAAGCCATTTATAAAGAGAGTTCAAATTATCCAGACAGAACCCCATCATGGTCGGCACCGACCTCACCCAGCCACCCATAGGAATACATTGAAACACTGTTACGCTTGAAGGGCGGGGCTTACCTGTTGATGAGGACACTGAGGAGGAGGAGCCTCTTAGGGTGGGGGCGGGGCCGAATGGATCCAGTGAGAGAAGGTCATTATTGAGAGCAGGTCTACTGCTGAGAGAGCGAGAGAGAGGAAGGATGGATAGAGAAAGGGGGAGAAAGTGATGTGGAAATGAGAGCAATTACTAAACAGTGAGAGTAGGGCAATCAAGTGTGTGTATCAAGTGTTTCTCAGCCAATTTGTATCTGTAATAGTTAGGAGAATCTTTATCCTGTACTTACTCATTGAAATATGTTGACATCCTGGCCTTTCCCAACTCATCACCTGGTTGAGAAGAGAACATACAAATAACAACCTTAACCTCAGCAAGGTTACATAGGTGGAGGGAACACCCTGTCCCATACCCCCCCCCACCCAGACAGGTGTTTAAACACACACTGTAGGGAGCAAGAGAGCCCATGCTACAGGATAGGGCTGCAGTGCTCTCTGTGTGGCTCACACTAGTGTGTTAATGTGTTATTTGTACAGTAGCAGAGGTTCCCCACCCAGCAAGACATTCCTCGATTGGTCCCAAATATAACCCATTTTATTTTCAGATCTACATGAAACTACGGAGCTCCTTGCGACTGTGGCAAACAGATAGTGTTAGAAAAGCTTTGTTAAATGCTGAAGATCATTGTTTTTAAGCACTGCTTTATTAGCTAGCATGTTCGTTTGTGTTAGCTTTAGCTGTAGAGTACAGTATTAACCACAGGGTGGAGGGGAGCTGAGGTGGGGGTGTAGAGGTCTACTTGGCATGGCATGTTTGATGGGTGTGGTGGTGGTTTGGGGGGGGGGGGGCAGACTGACTAGAGAGGTACGTATAGTACTCACCTAGCACCTGAGAGCCTATCGCTGAGTGGGAATGCATTCCTGACAGCCCTGAGCATGTTTAAAACACATGGCTATGAATCTCTTAACTCTACCAAATATACATAGTATCAGCCTTAAACTCTATCAAAAAGTTGCATTATCAGTCTTTGCTCTATCAAATTGATAAAATACTTTAAAACTATAACTTGATATGATGGTAATATGAATATCAAAGGATAATAAAGTGATGTTATTTAAACTGTGTATAATGCTACTTAATATATTTGTGATATATTTATTTCTTCATGGTTTACTTGCTAACATCCACTAATAGTTCACAGTTTGAGACAGTTACGTGACTTGTTGCATTCCTTTATAGACAACTAATTCATTTGTTCGAGCAGAAAATCAAAACACAGCAAAACATACAAATTGTAGCCAAAAACTCAGGAGGAAAAATATACTTTCTGACATGCAAAATAAAAACAAGCAATTAAGCAATCAATCTTACTCATAGGTTAGAGGAGGAACAGGAGTCCCCTCAAATACACACATATAAAAAAACTTTACTTTAGCTGGGGATATGTTGGTTTTGGCGAGGTTGCTAGGATTTTTTATTTTCTTTAAGAACGACCCGAGGCAAGAAAAATGAAGTTAAAAAGTCAAAAATGGTCGCAGCCATCAAACAGAGGAGGAGGAGAGGTGGGGGAGGGGGTGTCAAATAAATACTCACTGGATTGGTTCCTTCGCATCTGACCCTGAGAATAGAAACACACATTCATTAACTACAGATAGGATAAGACACACAGAACTTCAGCCCTCATCCTCCACAAAAAAAGACTAACAATCCCAAAACATACTTTACTGTACAAAGACTAAATGAAGATCAGAGAAAAGTACATTTGAAGTAAAATGTTCTTGTCAGTACTTGGATGCCTTTATTATAACAGACAGTAGGTGATTTGGCATAGGTCCAAGATGGAACCAATCTTCAGTAGTGCAGGGTCAATTCACTTCTGCCTCTACACAGTATCTCGAACTACACCTATTTAAGATGACAGCTCAACGTTCCTCAATGTGTTACTCTTTCAGAATCAACACTTGTGTAATAACTTACTTCCTGAATAACACTTTCTAAAAACAGAGATATGTACAATACAGGTGATATTTATCAGGTGGGGTACGGTACTCACAATACAGGCGATATTTATCAGGTGGGGTACGGTACTCACAATACAGGCGATATTTATCAGGTGGGGTACGGTACTCACAATACAGGCGATATTTATCAGGTGGGGTACGGTACTCACAATACAGGCGATATTTATCAGGTGGGGTACGGTACTCACAATACAGGCGATATTTATCAGGTGGGGTACGGTACTCACAATACAGGCGATATTTATCAGGTGGGGTACGGTACTCACAATACAGGCGATATTTATCAGGTGGGGTACGGTACTCACAATACAGGCGATATTTATCAGGTGGGGTACGGTACTCACAATACAGGCGATATTTATCAGGTGGGGTACGGTACTCACAATACAGGCAATATTTATCAGGTGGGGTACGGTACTCACAATACCAAAAAACTGTCCCGAACTAAAATAGAATTGATACATGGAAATGTTGAAAAGCGTATTATTAACTATTCCCTAAGGAGAGGCTTTTTCCACATCAATTTTAAAGAGACAGTAAATCACAGGATTAAGCTTCTCAGACACATACCAGACATTAAACCTAGGGTGAAAAATGCAGCTGCACAGAACAGACAGGACACAGTATCTAACCCCGCACTGCCATCAATCAGGTATGAGAGAGAGAGGAGAGGGAGAGAGATATTCAAACACTAACAGAGGCAACCAACAGAAGATCTGATGTACTTCTGTGTGACCCAATGGAAACAAAGACCATCAATTCCAATAAAGCCTTTTATTGACACACTGAAAAAGGAGAGGGAGAAAGAAGGAGAGGAACAGAAGGGGTTTAGAGGGAGGCAGCTGAAGCGTCAGAGCGCCGTGAGGCCTGGGTTTAGTCCCACAGGCACTAAGCAACAAATGGGTTCAATTACGGCTGTAGCCCGCCACACACACACACACACACACACACAACACTACAGATCTCCACACACACACACACTACAGATCTCCACACACACACACACACACACACACACACAACAATACAGATCTCCACACACACACTACAGATCTCCACACACACACACACACACACTACAGATCTCCACACACACACACACACTACAGATCTCCACACACACACACTACAGATCTCCACACACACTACAGATCTCCACACACTACAGATCTCCACACACACACACTACAGATCTCCACACACACACACACACTACAGATCTCCACACACACTACAGATCTCCACACACACACACACACTACAGATCTCCACACACACACTACAGATCTCCACACACACACACACTACAGATCTCCACACACACACTACAGATCTCCACACACACACACACTACAGATCTCCACACACACACACACTACAGATCTCCACACACACACACACTACAGATCTCCACACACACACACACACACACTACAGATCTCCACACACACACACACACACACACTACAGATCTCCACACACACACACACACTACAGATCTCCACACACTACAGATCTCCACACACACACACTACAGATCTCCACACACACACTACAGATCTCCACACACACTACAGATCTCCACACACACACACACACACTACAGATCTCCACACACACACTACAGATCTCCACACACACACACACTACAGATCTCCACACACACACACACTACAGATCTCCACACACACACTACAGATCTCCACACACACACACACTACAGATCTCCACACACACACACACTACAGATCTCCACACACACACACACACACACACTACAGATCTCCACACACACACACACACACACACACACACACACACTACAGATCTCCACACACACACTACAGATCTCCACACACACACACACACACACTACAGATCTCCACACACACACTACAGATCTCCCCAACACACACACACACACTACAGATCTCCCACACACACACACACACTACAGATCTCCCACACACACACACCACACACATCACACCACACACTACAGATCACACACACACACACACACACACACTACAGATCTCCACACACACACACACACACACACTACAGATCTCCACACACACACACACACACTACAGATCTCCACACACACACACACACTACAGATCTCCACACACACACACACACACTACAAGATCTCCACCCACACACACACACACTACAGATCTCCACACACACACACACACAACAGATCTCCACACACACACACACAACAGATCTCCACACACACACACACACTACAGATCTCCACACACACTACAGATCTCCACACACACTACAGATCTCCACACACCACACATACAGATCTCACACACACACACACACTACAGATCTCCACACACACACACACTAACAGATCTCCACACACACAACACTACAGATCTCCACACACACACACACTACAGATCTCCACACACACACACACTACAGATCTCCACACACACACCACACTACAGATCTCCACACACACACCTACAGATGTCCACACACACACACTACAGATCTCCACACCCTACAACCCCACCACACTACAGATCTCCACACACACACACACTACATATCTCCACACATACACACACTACAGATCTCCACACACTACAGATCTCCACACACACACTACAGATCTCCACACCACACACTACAGATCTCCACACACACACACACACACTACAGATCTCCACACACACACACTACAGATCTCCCACACACACACTACAGATCCCACACACACACTACAGATCTCCACACACACACACACACTAACAGATCTCCACCACACACTACAGATCTCCACACACACTACAGATCTCCACACACACACACACACACTACAGATCTCCACACACACACACTACAGATCTCCACACACACACTACAGATCTCCACACACACACACACACACTACAGATCTCCACACACACACTACAGATCTCCACACACACACACACACTACAGATCTCCACACACACACACACACTACAGATCTCCACACACACACTACAGATCTCCACACACACTACAGATCTCCACACACACACACACACACTACAGATCTCCACACACACACACACTACAGATCTCCACACACACACACACACACTACAGATCTCCACACACACACACTACAGATCTCCACACATACACACACTACAGATCTCCACACATGCACACACTACAGATCTCCACACATGCACACACTACAGATCTCCACACATGCACACACTACAGATCTCCACACATGCACACACTACAGATCTCCACACACACACACACTACAGATCTCCACACACACACACACTACAGATCTCCACACACACACACACACACACACACTACAGATCTCCACACACACTACAGATCTCCACACACACTACAGATCTCCACACACACACACACACACACTACAGATCTCCACACACACACACTACAGATCTCCACACACACACACACACTACAGATCTCCACACACACACACACACACTACAGATCTCCACACACACACACACTACAGATCTCCACACACACTACAGATCTCCACACACACACACACTACAGATCTCCACACACACACACTACAGATCTCCACACACACACACTACAGATCTCCACACACACACACACACACACACTACAGATCTCCACACACACACACTACAGATCTCCACACACACACACACACACACTACAGATCTCCACACACACTACAGATCTCCACACACACACTACAGATCTCCACACACACACACTACAGATCTCCACACACACACACACACACACTACAGATCTCCACACACACACACTACAGATCTCCACACACACTACAGATCTCCACACACACACACACTACAGATCTCCACACACACACACACACTACAGATCTCCACACACACACACACACACACACACTACAGATCTCCACACACACACACACACACACTACAGATCTCCACACACACACACACACACACACACTACAGATCTCCACACACACACACACACACACTACAGATCTCCACACACACACACTACAGATCTCCACACACACACTACAGATCTCCACACACACACACACTACAGATCTCCACACACACACTACAGATCTCCACACACACACTACAGATCTCCACACACACACACTACAGATCTCCACACACACACACTACAGATCTCCACACACACTACAGATCTCCACACATACACACACTACAGATCTCCACACACTACAGATCTCCACACATGCACACACTACAGATCTCCACACATGCACACACTACAGATCTCCACACACTACAGATCTCCACACACACACACTACAGATCTCCACACACACACACACACACACACACACAACAGATCTCCACACACACACACACTACAGACCTCCACACACACTACAGATCTCCACACACACACTACAGATCTCCACACACACACACACACACTACAGATCTCCACACACACACACACACACTACAGATCTCCACACACACTACAGATCTCCACACACACTACAGATCTCCACACACACTACAGATCTCCACACACACACACACTACAGATCTCCACACACACACTACAGATCTCCACACACACACACACACACACTACAGATCTGCACACACACACACTACAGATCTGCACACACACACACTACAGATCTCCACACACACACACACACACACACACACACTACAGATCTCCACACACACTACAGATCTCCACACACACTACAGATCTCCACACACACTACAGATCTCCACACACACACACACACTACAGATCTCCACACACACACACACACTACAGATCTCCACACACACACACACACACACACACACTACAGATCTGCACACACACACACACACACTACAGATCTCCACACACACACACACTACAGATCTCCACACACACACACTACAGATCTCCACACACACACACACTACAGATCTCCACACACACACACACACACACACTACAGATCTCCACACACACACACCCCCACACACACACACACACTACAGATCTCCACACACACACACTACAGATCTCCACACATACACACACTACAGATCTCCACACACGCACACACACTACAGATCTCCACACACGCACACACACACTACAGATCTCCACACACACACACACACACACTACAGATCTCCACACACACACACACACACTACAGATCTCCACACACACACACACACTACAGATCTCCACACACACACACACACTACAGATCCACACACACACACACACTACAGATCTCCACACACACACACACACTACAGATCTCCACACACACACTACAGATCTCCACACACACACTACAGATCTCCACACACACTACAGATCTCCACACACACTACAGATCTCCACACACACTACAGATCTCCACACACACACACACTACAGATCTCCACACACACACACACTACAGATCTCCACACACACACACACTACAGATCTCCACACACACACACACTACAGATCTCCACACACACACACTACAGATCTCCACACACACCCACACACACTACAGATCTCCACACACACACACACTACAGATCTCCACACATGCACACACACACTACAGATCTCCACACATGCACACACACACTACAGATCTCCACACACACACACACACTACAGATCTCCACACACACACACACTACAGATCTCCACACACACACACACTACAGATCTCCACACACACACTACAGATCTCCACACACACACACACACACACACTACAGATCTCCACACACACACTACAGATCTCCACACACACACACACACACACACTACAGATCTCCACACACACACACACACACACACACTACAGATCTCCACACACACACTACAGATCTCCACACACACACACTACAGATCTCCACACACACACACTACAGATCTCCACACACACTACAGATCTCCACACACACACACACACACACACTACAGATCTCCACACACACACACACTACAGATCTCCACACACACTACAGATCTCCACACACACACACACACTACAGATCTCCACACACACACACACACACACACTACAGATCTCCACACACACACACTACAGATCTCCACACACACACACACACACACACTACAGATCTCCACACACACACACACACACACTACAGATCTCCACACACACACACTACAGATCTCCACACACACACACAACAGATCTCCACACACACACACACTACAGATCTCCACACACACACACACACACACACACTACAGATCTCCACACACACACACTACAGATCTCCACACACACACACACTACAGATCTCCACACACACACACACTACAGATCTCCACACACACACACACACACACTACAGATCTCCACACACACACACACACACTACAGATCTCCACACACACACACACACACACTACAGATCTCCACACACACACACACTACAGATCTCCACACACACACACTACAGATCTCCACACACACACACACTACAGATCTCCACACACACACACACTACAGATCTCCACACACACTACAGATCTCCACACACACACACACACACTACAGATCTCCACACACACACACACACACACACTACAGATCTCCACACACACACACTACAGATCTCCACACACACACACACACACACTACAGATCTCCACACACACACACTACAGATCTCCACACACACACACAACAGATCTCCACACACACACACACTACAGATCTCCACACACACACACACACACACACTACAGATCTCCACACACACACACACACTACAGATCTCCACACACCCACACTACAGATCTCCACACACACACACACTACAGATCTCCACACACACACACACTACAGATCTCCACACACACACACACACACTACAGATCTCCACACACACACACACACACACTACAGATCTCCACACACACACACACACACACTACAGATCTCCACACACACACACACACACACTACAGATCTCCACACACACACACACTACAGATCTCCACACACACACACACTACAGATCTCCACACACACACACACTACAGATCTCCACACACACACACACTACAGATCTCCACACACACACACACTACAGATCTCCACACACACTACAGATCTCCACACACACTACAGATCTCCACACACACTACAGATCTCCACACACACTACAGATCTCCACACACACACACTACAGATCTCCACACACACACACACTACAGATCTCCACACACACTACAGATCTCCACACACACTACAGATCTCCACACACACTACAGATCTCCACACACACTACAGATCTCCACACACACACTACAGATCTCCACACACACTACAGATCTCCACACACACACTACAGATCTCCACACACACACTACAGATCTCCACACACACTACAGATCTCCACACATGCACACACTACAGATCTCCACACATGCACACACTACAGATCTCCACACATGCACACACTACAGATCTCCACACACACACTACAGATCTCCACACACACTACAGATCTCCACACATGCACACACTACAGATCTCCACACATGCACACACTACAGATCTCCACACATGCACACTACAGATCTCCACACACACACACACACTACAGATCTGCACACACACACACTACAGATCTCCACACACACACACTACAGATCTCCACACACACACACACACTACAGATCTCCACACACACACACACACTACAGATCTCCACACACACACTACAGATCTCCACACACGCACACACACACTACAGATCTCCACACACGCACACACACACTACAGATCTCCACACACGCACACACACACTACAGATCTCCACACACGCACACACACACTACAGATCTCCACACACACACACTACAGATCTCCACACACACACACTACAGATCTCCACACACACACACTACAGATCTCCACACACACACACTACAGATCTCCACACACACACACACACACTACAGATCTCCACACACACACACACACACTACAGATCTCCACACACACTACAGATCTCCACACACACACACACACACTACAGATCTCCACACACACACACACACTACAGATCTCCACACACACACTACAGATCTCCACACACACACACACACACTACAGATCTCCACACACACACACACACTACAGATCTCCACACACACACACACACTACAGATCTCCACACACACACACACACACACACACTACAGATCTCCACACAC
This sequence comes from Oncorhynchus kisutch, assembly GCF_002021735.2. NCBI lineage: Eukaryota > Metazoa > Chordata > Actinopteri > Salmoniformes > Salmonidae > Oncorhynchus > Oncorhynchus kisutch. The sequence continues at coordinate 32,323,711 of NC_034196.2, forward strand.
ACACACACTACAGATCTCCACACACACACACACACTACAGATCTCCACACACACACACACTACAGATCTCCACACACACACACACACACACAACTACAGATCTCCACACACACACACTACAGATCTCCACACACACACACTACAGATCTCCACACACACACACTACAGATCTCCACACACACACACTACAGATCTCCACACACACACACACACACTACAGATCTCCACACACACACACACACACACTACAGATCTCCACACACACTACAGATCTCCACACACACACACACACACACTACAGATCTCCACACACACACACACACTACAGATCTCCACACACACACTACAGATCTCCACACACACACACACACTACAGATCTCCACACACACACACACACTACAGATCTCCACACACACACACACACTACAGATCTCCACACACACACTACAGATCTCCACACACACACACACACACAACTACAGATCTCCACACACACACACACACACACTACAGATCTCCACACACACACACACTACAGATCTCCACACACACACTACAGATCTCCACACACACACACTACAGATCTCCACACACACACACTACAGATCTCCACACACACACACACTACAGATCTCCACACACACACACACTACAGATCTCCACACACACACACACTACAGATCTCCACACACACACACTACAGATCTCCACACACACACACACACACACTACAGATCTCCACACACACACACACTACAGATCTCCACACACACACACACTACAGATCTCCACACACACAACCACACACACACACTACAGATCTCCACACACACACTACAGATCTCCACACACACACACACTACAGATCTCCACACACACACACACTACAGATCTCCACACACACACACTACAGATCTCCACACACACACACACACACACACACTACAGATCTCCACACACACACACACACACACTACAGATCTCCACACACACACACTACAGATCTCCACACATACACACACACTACAGATCTCCACACATACACACACACTACAGATCTCCACACATACACACACACTACAGATCTCCACACACACACACACACTACAGATCTCCACACATACTACAGATCTCCACACACACACACACACACACACACACACTACAGATCTCCACACACACACACACTACAGATCTCCACACACACACACTACAGATCTCCACACACACACACACTACAGATCTCCACACACACACACACTACAGATCTCCACACACACACACACTACAGATCTCCACACACACACACACTACAGATCTCCACACACACACTACAGATCTCCACACACACACACACTACAGATCTCCACACACACACACTACAGATCTCCACACACACACACTACAGATCTCCACACACACACACTACAGATCTCCACACACACACTACAGATCTCCACACACACACTACAGATCTCCACACACACACTACAGATCTCCACACACACACACAGATCTCCCACACACACACTACAGATCTCACCACACCACACTACAGATCTCCACACACACCACTACAGATCTCCACACACACTACAGATCTCCACACACACTACAGATCTCCACAACCACTACAGATCTCCACACACACACAAACCATTCCATCTTCTACTGCTGTTTCAATAAAGGAACAAACAGCACAGAAGGGAACTGATAAGGAGAAAAGACAAAATGGCAAGAAACTGATGCAACGTTCATTATCACCTAGATCTTTTAACTAGAGAACATTTAGCGCAGAACATTTCTGTCAATATTAAGGTGGAAAGAAAATACTTCAGATTTGAAGGAGGAGCAATAAACTAAAACAGAGGGAATATTCCGGTACTTAGGTGAACGTCCAACAGAAAAAAAAGAAACAGTAGAGGTTGCTGCTGTTTGAAAATATTTGAAATGTTAAGTCCTGCTTTCGAGCAAAAACTCATTTGTAATGAACCAAATCCGAATGTCAGGCCTTGGAAAAGCCAGAGAATGTGTTTCCTCAAGAAACTTCTTAATGCTTCAAAAATAACAAAGAAATTCTCCATAAACGTAGGAATTCTCGCCAAAGTTTGATTCATTCCATTTAAAACAAAAAAATTAGCTTATTTAAAACATATCTGAAAAAAATATTTCTAAAACACTGTCAAATGTAATGGTCGACTAAAACCCCATAAAGAATCACATACAAGTAATGTCCAAACCCAGCAGCAAAATGCCCTAATAAAACAAGAGTAAATACCAATAGAGAGATAGAGAGAGCATGGTAGACCGAGGGGGGGAGAGGGTCAATGAGAAAAAGATAGAGATTCCGTGACAGTCGTTTAGAGTGGTAGGACTCCTCTAGCTGAAATGGGGGCGCTCACACAACCTCCTTCTGAAGCAGCACACGGACTGCTCACACACACTACTGTTTTAAAGTTTAATGGCAGGCGCTATTTCCACCCTGAGTAGGCAGACAGAGAGCGCGGCTCAGAGATTTAGAGATGATATGGCCAGTCAGTCAGTGTTGAATGGAGAGGTCAACTCCAGGCCTAAAGGTCAGTCTCTGCATGCCATCTCATCCCATTACATGACAGCAGAGTGAAGTGGGGTCTGACTACTGACTCTACTGTAACACCATGCAACTAGTTGTACAGCAGTGGTACCACTGCTTTAAAACAGACGGTTCAGAACCTAGAGACAAGGCCATTCCACCTGTGCCAACCGTTGTGTTCAAGTAGAGCAAGAGAGAAAACAAGTGACCAAAACCGAAGACTATTTGTGATACATTTTTACCCGACCGGTCAAACACAGAAAAACAAATACAAAATGATGTTTGAATTATGACTCATGCATGGAGATTTCAATCTTTAAAGAAAAACTCCCAACTGAACCTTCTGAATGAGCTCACTCACTCCTACTGTCCACAGTGACTCATCTTAGACAGTTGAGACAATGGTTCAAACAGGCAAAAGAACATAAGGCAAAAATGACGTTCAAATATGTATGATACCGTCTAATGATTCTGGTAGAGGGCTTTTATGACTCTACCATTCCCAGATCTTACAGTGGAAATTCAATGTACTACTGCCCTCTAGTGTTAGAGAAGAGAAGCGACAGACAGACTGACAGGGAACTGCCCCTCAGACAAACAGAGAGAGAGGGTAGACTAAGGTTAGTGAATGGGTGTAGCTGAAGTGTACGGAGGAAACATCTTTAGAGACAGAATACATCAGAACGTTGATCTCTTTCTACATGCTTACAGATGTATTTCTGTGGTAACGGTAGTGAGGCATGTGCAACTTTCTATATTAATGTTGTAGGATACAGGATTTGAACCTTATCCAAGTGTGTATCCAATATACAAGTGTGAAGGACTCCTTCACCAAGGTGGGAGGTGAGGAAGTATTGATTGTTATATTGATCAGTTTGTGTGTCTGTCTACTCTCCAATGTGTGTTTGGAATCTCTGGCAATCTGACAGAATTTTGGAGCAACAGGTTTCTATCAAATGAAGTCATACGGAGTTGAAGTACCGAGGTTGGTGGCGATAGGCTGATGTTTCCAATGGAGGCCTTGAGTTGGTCGATGGTGGCTCGGCTTTGTTGCGTCCTGTTGTTGGGCGCCACCGGCTTGATTTCCACACGGAACTTCCTGGGTTCATCGTCGTCCTCCGAGTCACTCGACGAATAGAACGAGTTCTCTTTGGGCATGTGGATCACGAATTAAGGAAGCAGAACAGATTATAACACCAAGCCAGATCAGTGGCTATACAGTATGGCAATATGTAACAAGGCCAACAGAGGACATTACAACCCCAGCAGATGAAGGAATGATAAGAAGAGTTTGAAGACAGTGTTGGAAGGTTTAACAGTGTTAAAGTGTGGAGTATTGAGGAAGGATATCATTTGGTTGCGGTCTTTCCGGTCTGATGCAGAAGCCATCTTCATCAACCGTGGGGACATTCTAGAACAAACACAACAGTAATGCATCACTTAGTAATGCACTTAAGCATTTCCTGCTGTGTGTGTGAGACTCACAGCGTTTTGGAAAGTCTATGGTGCCAGAGTATCCAGGAGGTAACTCCATTGGTATTGTTCTACAGCCCAGAGGAGACAGAGACAGAGAAAAGAAGACAGAAGACAGAGAGAGAGACAGAGACAGAGAGACAGGAAAGACAGAGAGACAGAGAGAGAGA
>NC_034196.2:32328026-32393026 GCF_002021735.2 Oncorhynchus kisutch
GAGAGACACACACAGAGAGAGGAGACACACACATAGAGAAGAGAGAGCACACACAAGAAGTAAGGAGAGAGAGACACACACAGAGAGAGAGAGAGAGAGACAGAGAGAGACACAGAGAGAGAGAGACACAGAGAGAGAGAGAGACACAGGGAGAGAGAGACACAGAGAGAGAGACACAGAGAGAGAGACACAGAGAGAGAGACACAGAGAGAGAGACAACAGAGAGAGAGACACAGAGAGAGAGACACAGAGAGAGAGACACAGAGAGAGAGACACAGAGAGAGAGACACAGAGAGAGAGAAACAGAGAGAGAGAGAAACAGAGAGAGAGAGAAACAGAGAGAGAGAAACAGAGAGAAAGGAACCATGGCAGTTTAGCTATCATACTGTTTTACATGTACTTGAGATTAATAATTGCAATACTATTGCATAATATTACAAAGTAATTCCCAATAAAATTGGGATTCACATTATAGTATTAAATTAATGTGATTCAAATAAAATCAATTTGAGAGTATGTAACTGGAAATATACTCACAGCAGGTTCAACTTCTGTCGACTCCCTGAGACCCACCAAAAGAAACTACGTTTAATTTCAGACTAATTCAATATTCTCTGAATTCAGGCCAATGATGCAGAATTAATATTTATCATCAAGACAACCCTAATAAAACTAAAAATGATTTATACTAATCTTCGATGATTTGAAACAGAATTTAGAGACTATTCATTAAGCCACCTTAAATTAGTTCCAGGCAGTGGAAAGTAAATCATTAAAATGGACAGTTTATTAACTACTTATACATCCTTTATAAATCAAGTTTAAAAGTAGAAGCTACTAACGTCGAGTCTGTGTCCTTGTTGTCTTTCCGGCGGATCGCAAATGTTTTCCTCTTTCTGGGTTTGGCTCCTAGTAACAAACCAAAAAGAAAATCAAACCAAAAACCAAAAAGAAAATCGGATAAATCAAATCCCTTTATGAAACACTGTTCCTTCTTTCGATGTTCTGCAGCAGAGCTGGAGAAGTGGCCAGACAACTGCAAACGGTTTAGACTTCAAATGTTCCCTCACATTTAGGTGTGAAAAATATCAAGTCCGACTCTTATGAAATTTCACACTGTGTTTTCTGTTGGTCTGTTTTTTTCCATTGAGGAGAGAATAAACTATAGAAAATAAGGGCACAAGCACGGCGTGTGTGTGTGTGTGTGTGTGTCTTACCTTCAGTGGCGATGGCAGTGTTACATTCTTCAAACTCAATAGGACCTGATAATACAGAAAACACTCATTTAGGTTCATTTGCTGGCAGTGACCTAAACGCATCGCACACACACACAACCTATCATCACACACACACACACAACCTATCATCACACACACTACAGCATGTTCCACACACAACCTATCATCACACACACTACAGCATGTTCCACACACAACCTATCATCACACACACCCTATCATCACACACACACACAACCTATCATCACACACACTACAGCATGTTCCACACACAACCTATCACACACACACTACAGCATGTTCCACACACAACCTATCACACACACTACAGCATATTCCACACACAACCTATCATCACACACACACACTACAGCATGTTCCACACACAACCTATCACACACTACAGCATGTTCCACACACAACCTATCATCACACACTACAGCATGTTCCACACACAACCTATCATCACACACACTAAAGCATGTTCCACACACAACCTATCATCGCACACACACACAACCTATCGCACACACACACACTACAGCATGTTCCACACACAACCTATCATCACACACACACACAACAGCATGTTCCACACACAACCTATCACACACACACACTACAGCATGTTCCACACACAACCTACAGCATGTTCCACACACAACCTATCACACACACACACACACACACACACACACACTACAGCATGTTCCACACACAACCCATCACACACACACACACTACAGCATGTTCCACACACAACCGATCATCACACACACACACACACACACACACACACACACACACACACACACACACACACACACTACAGCATGTTCTACACACATCCTATCATCACACACACACTACAGCATGTTCCATACACAACCTATCATCACACACACACACACACTACAGCATGTTCCACACACAACCTATCATCACACACACACTACAGCATGTTCCACACACAACCTATCATCACACACACACTACAGCATGTTCCACACACAACCCATCATCACACACACTACAGCATGTTCCACAAACAACCTATCATCACACACACACACTACAGCATGTTCCACACACAACCTATCATCACACACACGGCTTGGCAGGAACAGAGGCTCCAGCTTGGCACACATGTTAAACTAAGTGGTCTCTGCTGAACCCAGAGGGCAGACAGGGTCAATGGCAGAGTCAACACAGTGTCTGGTAGCCATCAGCAAGATGTGACTATCCTGAACCAGTGGAAAATACTACAGCACATAAGATACACTGTAGTGCAGCACACACACACACACACTACAGCATGTTCCACACACAAACTATTCCTCAGTCACTTCCTCTCTCTCTCTCACACACACACACACACACACACTACAGCATGTTCTACACAAACAATTCCTCAGTCACTTCCTCTCCCACACACACACTACAGCATGTTCCACACACAAACTATTCCTCAGTCACTTCCTCTCTCTCTCTCACATACACTTTCTCATGGACGGACACAGATCTCAGAGACAGAAGTTCTACATAGGCCTACTGTAAACCTGCACAACAGAGACCAAACCGCTCTAAAACAACCAATCAACTAAAATGGCACCTGGCATTCAAACTATGCCAGGTGGACAGACAGAACCCACTGACCTGACCTTCAGTACACACAGAATGGCTCATAAGGCCACACTACACACTGAGTAAACACACACACACACACATACTAGGCTACACTAAACCCATACACTAGGCTACACTACACTGAGTAAACACACACACTGAGTAAAACACACACACACACACACACAAGGCTACACTACACTCTGAGTAAACACACACACACACACACACACACACACACACACATACTAGGCTACACTAAACCCATACACTAGGCTACACTACACTGAGTAAACACACACACTGAGTAAAAAACACACACACACACACACGGCTACACTACACTCTGAGTAAACACACAGAGCTTGTGAGCTGGTGCCATCTCAATCTTTCCAACACAATGATAATGCATAATGATAATTGAATAAATAGATATGTTTTAAAAAACAAGAAATTGCCAAATCTGCTGGGAGGAATGCCCTTGGTCTAATCTGGAGCCGAACCAGACGCTGATTTTCACAAGAACAACAACAATGATTTATATAGAAATTGAGAAAGAACCTAAAGAAAAACAACAAAGATCATGCTTAATTTAATGTTCATCAATTCTACATATTTACCTCCGAGCTCTTGCACTTGGAATGCCTCGCTTCGAGAGCGTCTGGAGAACACATTAACGAGGGGTTTTCATAGGGTTGGATATGCATTCACACACACACACACACACACACAAACGCTACTGAAAAAGCAGCGGAGAAACCAAGAGCAACACTCAGGATGAATATACGTGTCAATCAATGGACCCCATATGATTTTAGAGTCATCGGTTAGAGAAGGGATTGTCTTATGGTTATTAGAAGTAAAGATAGTAAGACGATGAGTGTGAAATTATGACTTTTACTTTGTTTTATAATCAATGAGTAATAAATCAATTCCTCTGAATACACGGTTAGAGTGGTATCGTCTATAATACATGGAATTAATATTATTTTGTTAACTACCTTATTTATTCTGTCTGTTGATAAAGAAAGCTAGGGGTTCTGTAAATACACAGCCTCTTCATCACAACACAGATCTGTTCCAAGTTCCCTTTTGAGCGTTTATCTTCTTAAAAGCTAATGCACAACCAGGGCACGACACGGCCAGGGCACGACACGGCCAGGGCACGACACGGCCAGGGCACGACACGGCCAGGGCACGACACGGCCAGGGCACGACACGGCCAGGGCACGACACGGCCAGGGCACGACACGGCCAGGGCACGACACGGCCCGGGCACGACACGACACGGCCAGGGCACGGCACGGCACGACACGGCACGACACGGCCAGGGCACGACACGACACGGCCAGGGCACGACACGACACGGCCAGGGCACGACACGGCCAGGGCACGACACGGCCAGGGCACGACACGGCCAGGGCACGACACGACACGGCCAGGGCATGACACGACACGGCCAGGGCACGACACGACACGGCCAGGGCACGACACGACACGGCCAGGGCACGACACGGCCAGGGCACGACACGGCCAGGGCACGACACGGCCAGGACACGACACGGCCAGGACACGACACGGCCAGGACACGACACGACACGGCCAGGACACGACACGGCCAGGACACGACACGACACGGCCAGGACACAACGTCTCCCTCCATGGCAGACCATGGAGGGAGAGAAGAGAGGGTAGGCCAGCCTCGGGCAAGATTTTATTTCCTTGGCACTAAAATGTCTTGACCTGAAAAAACAAAGCTAATGATATATTAGTGCAGTGTATATGGCAACAGCAGTTCCATGCAGTCTTCCCCAGAGAATGTCAGTTGTGGGCAAAATGCATCGTTCGACATGGGCAGCACTTGGAGAAGCTCAGGGAAGCGGTAAGTCACGAGAGGCACGCATCATGCCAAGTGACATCGAAAAAGTACACCAATCTACTCTACTGTGCAATATCAGGCCCTCTCCGGTTAGCTTTTCACCGCCGGCGAACACACACTGATGTGACTGCTGTTTGTGTGTGCGTGTTGCGTTCCAATTAAAAAAGAATTCCACGCTCATCAAATAACTAGTTCACGAGAGAGACCGAGATCGAGAGAGAGACCTGCCCACTGCTCCATCCCTAATCCACACAGCATTGACAACAAGCAGGTATAGTTAACTAAGTGAAGAGGGAACCATAACCTCCTACAGTAATCAGCAGTTGCAGGTGTTGCTAAATAACCATAATCACCAATTCTAAGACAATAATAATAAACATATTTGAATAAGAATGTCTGAAGACCATACTTAGGCTCCTCCACATGAAGACTGACCAAAACGGGCAACAAAAATGTAAGCACAGGGCAGGAACCTTTCGCTGACAGCATCCTACATCTGACAATATTTACACACTGACTACAGCAAAAAACCTACACCAGACATGCCAATCTTACCTAAATCTGCACAGTTGGCATTAGGATCTGTTTAAACATTTCATAAACAGACAGATGACTGTTTATGTAGAGGTTCTTTTATCTTATTCCTCTCTCTGAGAGGGAAGCATGCAGTCACGCATGAGCGGAGGATGGCTTTTTAAATTGCATATGCTTCACATGGAGCTCGGAGCGGGAAAGAGAGAGGAAGAGGGAGAGGGGCGGAGGGGTTTGCGTGTCTGGCTCGCTGCCAGTTGACAGCTCAGCTGGATATCAGTGAACACTACGAACCCCCCTGCCTAGCAGCGTGTCACTTTGAGACTGTTTCTGTGGTAGAAAGTTTATTCAACCTCTCTCTCTCTCTAAAGGCACAGGATCGGCCAGCTATTTCATCAAGGGACAGGCAGGTTATTGTTATGACACAGCCTAGGACGCAGTGAGATCTCTAATGAACAGCTTGATACGGGGAGGAATTCTACAACTGCTTTCAGCCCTCAATTAATTCTGCTGTCAAAACAAATGAAGGCCGGCGCTGTTCAGACGCCCCATCTGGACACAGGGGTCAGGGGTCACCGTTTGTATACACACAAACACACCCCTTTGTGTTGCCTACCTGATGTGATGGGCTGCAAGCCCCAGGGTAAGCCACAATGGAAAACACATATATATATATAGTAAGATTTCCCTTGCTTACCGTAGCATGTCATAGTTTACACAGTCACTGTTGAGCTCTTGATCCCCAAAAGAGCTTGCTTCTGGCTGCTTAGTTCAGTCTGTAGCCTAAACACAGCAACGAGTGTGTGTGTATGAGTGTGTATGCGTGCGCGTGAGTGTGTATGCGTGCGTGTGTATGCGTGCGCGTGAGTGTGTATGCGTGCGCGTGAGTGTGTATGCGTGCGCGTGAGTGTGTATGCGTGCGCGTGAGTGTGTATGCGTGCGCGTGAGTGTGTATGCGTGCGCGTGAGTGTGTATGCGTGCGCGTGAGTGTGTATGCGTGCGCGTGAGTGTGTATGCGTGCGCGTGAGTGTGTATGCGTGCGCGTGAGTGTGTATGCGTGCGCGTGAGTGTGTATGCGTGCGCGTGAGTGTGTATGCGTGCGCGTGAGTGTGTATGCGTGCGCGTGAATGCGTGAGTGTGTATGCGTGCGCGTGAATGCGTGAGTGTGTATGCGTGCGCGTGAATGCGTGAGTGTGTATGCGTGCCGCCCTGATCCTGTACTGGCCTGCATGGTGTCACATGCTAACTGGAATGTCCGGCCTGACCTGCCTACCTTTACAGAAGATTACAGCTACTGAGTCTGATGGCCTTCTACCACCTTTTGTTACTGCTCTCTCATTGGCTAAATCTCTCTTATAGGCCTGTCCCCATCTTAAAGACAAGAAGTCACTTTAAAGAACGTTACCCTAAGTAACCACTGACACAGGGTCAGATTCAGGCATATTGAAGGAGTAGGTACAGTGGGGCAAAAAAGTATTTAGTCAGCCACCAATTGTGGAAGTTCTCCCACTTAAAAAGATGAGAGAGGCCTGTACTTTTCATCATAGGTACACTTCAACTATGACAGACAAACTGAGAAAGAAAATCCAGAAAATCACATTGTAGGATTTTTTATGAATTTATTTGCAAATTATGGTGGAAAATAAGTATTTGGTCACCTACAAACAAGCAAGACTTCTGGCTCTCACAGACCTGTAACTTACCGGTCCACAACCTCAAACAGTCACACTCCAAACTCCACTATGGCCAAGACCAAAGAGCTGTTAAAGGAAACAAAATTGAAACAAAATTGTAGACCTGCACCAGGCTGGGAAGACTGAATCTGCTATAGGTAAGCAGCTTGGTTTGAAGAAATCAACTGTGGGAGCAATTATTAGGAAATGAAAGACAAAAAGACAAGACCACTGATAATCTCCCTCGATCTGGGGCTCCACGCAAAATGATCACAAGAACGGTGAGCAAAAATCCCAGAACCACACGGGGGGACCTAGTGAATGACCTGCAGAGAGCTGGGACCAAAGTAACAAAGCCTACCATCAGTAACACACTACGCCGCCAGGGACTCAAATCCTGCAGTGCCAGACGTGTCCCCCTGCTTAAGCCAGTACATGTCCAGGCCCGTCTGAAGTTTGCTAGAGAGCATTTGGATGATCCAGAAGAAGATTGGGGGAATGTCATATGGTCAGATGAAACCAAAATAGAACTTTTTGGTAAAAATGCAACTCGTCGTGTTTGGAGGGCAAAGAATGTTGAGTTGCATCCAAAGAACACCATACCTACTGTGAAGCATGGCGGTGGAAATCTCATCTCTTCAGTGGGTCATATGATTGAGTGAAGTCTGGCCCAGGAGTGGGAAGGTGAACGGAAAGGCTCTGGAGAAACGAACCGCCCTTGCTGTCTCTGCCTGGCCGGTTCCCCTCTTTCCACTGGGATTCTCTGCCTCTAACCCTATTACAGGGGCTGAGTCACTGGCTTACTGGAGCTCTCTCATGCCGTCCCTGGAAGGGGTGCGTCACCTGAGTGGGTTGATTCACTGATGTGGTCATCCTGTCTGGGTTGGCGCCCCCCCTTGGGTTGTGCCATGGCGGAGATCTTTGTGGGCTATACTCGGCCCTGTCTCAGGATGGTAAGTTGGTGGTTGAAGATATCCCTCTAGTGGTGTGGGGGCTGTGCTTTGGCAAAGTGGGTGGGGTTATATCCTTCCTGTTTGGCCCTGTCCGGGGGTGTCCTCAGATGGGGCCACAGTGTCTCCTGACCCCTCCTGTCTCAGCCTCCAGTATTTATGCTGCAGTAGTTTATGTGTCAGTGGGCTAGGGTCAGTTTGTTATATCTGGAGTACTTCTCCTGTCCTATTCGGTGTCCTATGTGAATCTAAGTGTGCGTTCTCTAATTCTCTCCTTCTCTCTCTCGGAGGACCTGAGCCCTAGGACCATGCCCCAGGATTACCTGACATGATGACTCCTTGCTGTCCCCAGTCCACCTGGCCGTGCTGCTGCTCCAGTTTCAACTGTTCTGCCTTCTTATTATTCGAACATGCTGATCATTTATGAACATTTGAACATCTTGGCCATGTTCTGTTATAATCTCCACCCGGCACAGCCAGAAGAGGACTGGCCACCCCACATAGCCTGGTTCCTCGCTAGGTTTCTTCCTAGGTTTTGGCCTTTCTAGGGAGTTTTTCCTAGCCACCGTGCTTCTACACCTGCATTGCTTGCTGTTTGGGGTTTTAGGCTGGGTTTCTGTCCAGCACTTTGAGATATCAGCTGATGTACGAAGGGATATATAAATACATTTGATTTGATTTGATTTGATTTGGAAACATCATGCTTTTGGGCTGTTTTTCTGCAAAGGGACCAGGACGACTGATCCGTGTAAAGGAAAGAATGAATGGTGCCATGTATCGTGAGATTTTGAAAACCTCCTTCCATCAGCAAGGGCATTGAAGATGAAACGTGGCTGGGTCTTTCAGCATGACAATGATCCAAAACACACCGCCCGGGCAACGAAGGAGTGGCTTTGTAAGAAGCATTTCGGTCTCCAGATCTCAACCCCATAGAAAATCTTTGGAGGAAGTTGAAAGTCCGTGTTGCCCAGCAACAGCCCCAAAATATCACTGCTCTAGAGGAGATCTGCATGGAGGAATGGGCCAAAATACCAGCAACAGTGTGTGAAAACCTTGTGAAGACTTACAGAAAACTTTTGACCTCTGTCATTGCCAACAAAGGGTATATAACAAAGTATTGAGATAAACTTTTGTTATTGACCAAATACTTATTTTCCAACATAATTTGCCCCAAAAAAAATCATAAAAAATCCTACAATGTGATTTACAATTACATAAGTTGCCGCTAACCACTGAAGTGCTTCACCAGTCATACACACTAGCATGTGTAAAACATTGATCTGTAGACGTGATTTGCCCATCATGGCAGGTGTGTCTGTGCGTATGGGGAATCTTACCTGGTCTCTCTTTGCCCGTTCCTTTACTGTCAGACAGTTTCTGTATCAAGCCCTCAACAGAGGTGTTCTCCATGTTCCTCTCAAACTCTATACGGACCTGCAGAGGGACAACAACAAACACAGGGTCATGAGGTGCACTTAGTTTAACTTGGGGTTGCACTTTTGGACGATTCCATTGGTTCCATTGTACAGGGCAAACTGCTGTAAATCAAGTGCAGCTCAAGCATTCTGACGTATTTGACCCAGGTCTGGCATCAGTACAGTGAGGCATCAGAATGGATTAGCCTACGTTAAAAAAAGAAGAACTGATGGCAGAGTGGCAGACACTTGGGCTGAGCTGCTGGACTGAGCTGCTGGACTGAGCTGCTGGACTGAGCTGCTGGACTGAGCTGCTGGACTGAGCTGCTGGACAGTCATTAAGTCCATTGAGGAATCACAATGTGGTAGGACCACTGGGAGGTACTTCTGTGATTAAAACATGGCGCAGTGTGTGTGTGTGTGTGTGTGTGTGTGTGTGTGTATGTGTGTATCTGCTGTGTGTGTGATCGCTTGTGAGACTGACAGCTCATGTCCTTGGGGACTGCTCTCTGGGTGCCTCGTTTTTAGAATACTCAGGAGGATTGACAAATGCAATATGGCTTTGTGCTTTTCACTTAAGAACAAATTCTTATTTACAATGACGGCCTACCCCGGCCAAACCCGGACGACGCTGGGCCAATTGTGAGCCACCCTATGGGACTCCCAATCACAGCCGGTTGTGATACTGCCTGGAATCAAACCAGGGTTTGTAGTGACGCCTCTAGCACAAAGATGCAGTGCCTTAGACCACTGCGCCACTCAGGAGCAGCTAAAGGACTAGACTACTTTACTACAATTCTCCCTCTAAAGGACTGGACTACCCAACAGTTAATTATCTCTCTTGTTTAAAACTATTCTCTGTACAATGTGTCTCTAAGGCCTGTGGAGACTGGCTTACATAATGGTATGGTTTATTGTTGTGGACAGAGCGGTCTCCTGATGCCCTCTGGGCGCTATCACGGGAAGGATGGTGTTTGTTTACTTTGGATGTTAGTGGCATGTGTGTCAGAGTGTGAGTGTGTGTCTGTCGGGGGGAGAGGGACCAGATAGATGACAAACAGGGACCGACTGGCTGTGCCATCTCGCCAAACGATTCAGATGTGCGTGATACGCTGTTGTGTTTACAGTATGTCCACTCACTATCATAAAAACACACAGTGGCAGCTCCCCCAACCCCTCCAGCAAAGCAAGGTGCATTAGCCCCCTACGCCTCGCGGGGGGATGGGGGTTGGACGTGGGCTGCCGTGGCAAGGTAGAATGCTCACTCCAGCACACGCAATCTGTCAGGTGCTGCAGCCAGCCAGCCGCTTGCTGCATCCTGCTGCCATGAGGGAACGTGCTGTGATGTCATCACCTGCCTGCGTGTCTCACACACACCCAGACACACACAACTGCACCAACCCGCAGTGATTTTTTACAGATGCACACACACACACACACACACACCTGCAGTGACTCTGCACAGCATGCAGGCATATTGTCGTAAAGATTTTAAACCAGAATAATAATAATAATAATATTACCTCCTCCTCCCCCACCTCTTTCCGCCCTCTCCTGTTCCTCCTCCCCCACCTCTTTCCGCCCTCTCCTGTTCCTCCTCCCCACCTCTTTCCCCTCCTCCTCCCCCACCTCTTTCCCCCCTCTCCTGTTCCTCCTCCCCCACCTCTTTCCCCACCTCTTCCTTCCTCCCCCCTCTCCTGTTCCTCCTCCCCCACCTCTTTCCCCCTCTCCTGTTCCTCCTCCCCCACCTCTTTCCCCCCTCTCCTGTTCCTCCTCCCCCACCTCTTTCCCCCCTCTCCTGTTCCTCCTCCCCCACCTCTTTCCCCCTCTCCTGTTCCTCCTCCCCCACCTCTTCCCCCTCTCCTGTTCCTCCTCCTCCTCCCCCACATCTTTCCCCCTCTCCTGTTCCTCCCCCTCCTCCTCCCCCACCTCTTTCCCCCCTCTCCTGTTCCTCCTCCTCCTCCCCCACCTCTTTCCCCCCTCTCCTGTTCCTCCTCCTCCTCCCCCACCTCTTTCCCCCCTCTCCTGTTCCTCCTCCTCCACCTCTTTCCCCCCTCTCCTGTTCCTCCTCCTCCACCTCTTTCCCCCCTCTCCTGTTCCTCCTCCTCCACCTCTTTCCCCCCTCTCCTGTTCCTCCTCCTCCTCCCCCACCTCTTTCCCCCTACCTCTTTCCCCCCTCTCCTGTTCCTCCTCCTCCCCCACCTCTTTCCCCCCCTCTCCTGTTCCTCCTCCTCCTCCCCCACCTCTTTCCCCCCCTCTCCTGTTCCTCCTCCTCTTCCCCGACCTCTTCCTTCCTCTCCTGTTCCTCCTCCTCCCCCACCTCTCCACCCTCTTTCATCCCTCTCCACCTCGCTCACCGCTCTCTCATCCCTCTCTTCACCCCTTTCATCCCTCTCTTCACCCCTCTCATCCCTCTCTTCACCCCTCTCATCCCTCTCTCCACCCTCCTATGTTCCTCCTCTTTTCCCCTTTCCCTCTCCTCTTTCCCCCTTCTCCATCTCTTTCCTCCTCTTCCTACTACGTTCCGCCAGTCTCCCCCCTCTCCTCTGCCTCCCCCCTCTCCTCTGCCTCCCGTCTTCCTTCCTCCCCATCTTCCCTCCTGTCATCCCCCTCTCCTCTTCCTCCCCTCTCTCCCCCCCAGTCTTCCATCATCTTTCTCCCTTCGCTCTCTTTTCCCGCCTTCCTCCCGTCTCCCCACGCAGTCTCTCTATACCTCCTGTTCTCTTCCCTCACTCCCATGCAGGTCTCTCTCCCTAAACTTCCTCTCCTCTCTCATGCTGTGGTCTTTAGTGGTTTCCATTCATGTCCAGACTAGAGCAGAAAGAACACAAGAGAGAAGAGAGCTAGGCTAACTAGATAACGGCAGAGCCATGCAGACTGCCAAGCCACTGTTTAGACCCAGGCCTAGACCCAGACCTAAACCCAGCCCCAGGTTAACATAAAACTACACTTCAATGCCCAATACCCAAACAGTGTGTTTGCCTGGCCAGATAATGTATCTGTGTGTGTGTCAATGTGTGTGTGTGTGTGAGAGTGTATGTGTGTGTATTTGAATAGACAGTTTAACAGTTTTGCTCACCTGAGGTAGAGTATCTCATGATAAGCTGTAGACCACACCATCTACCTAGAGAGTTTTCATCTGTATTTTTTTGTAGCTGTCTACATACCACCACAGACCGATGCTGGCACTAAAACCTCACTCAATGAGCTGTATTCCGCCATGAGCAAACAGGAACATTCTCATCCAGAGGCGGCGGTCCTAGTGGCCAGGGACTTTAATGCAGGGAAACTTAAATCAGTTTTACCTCATTTCTATCAGCATGTTAATGTGCAACCAGAGGGAAAACAATTCTAGACCACCTTTACTCCACACACAGAGACATGTACAAAGCTCTTCCTCGCCCTCCATTTGGCAAATCTGACCATAATTCTCTCCTCCTGATTCCTGCTTACAAGCAACAATTAAAGCAGGAAGCACCAGTGACTCGGTCTATAAAAAAGCGGTAAGATGAAGCAGATGCTAAACTACAGGACTGTTTTTCTATCACAGACTGGAACATGTTCCGGGATTCTTCCGATGGCATTGAGGAGTACACCACATCAGTCACTGGCTTTATCAGTAAGTGCATCGAGGACGTCATCCCCACAGTGACCACACGTACATACCCCAACCAGAAGCCATGGATTACAGGCAACATTCGCACTAAAAGGGTAGAGCTGCCTCTTTCAAGGAGCAGGACTAACCCAGAAGCTTATAAGAAATCCTGGTATGTCCCCCGATGAAACAAACAGGCAAAGTGTCAATACAGGACTAAGATCGAATCGTACTACACCGGCTTCGACGCTCGTCGGATGTGGCAGGGTGTGCAAACTATTAGACTACAAAAGGGAAGCACAGCCGAGAGATGCCCAGTGACACGAGCCTACCAGACGAGCTAAATTACAGATGATGCCATCTCTATTGCACTCAACACTGCCCATTCCCACCTGGACAAAAGGAACACCTATGTGAGAATGCTATTCATTGACTACAGCTCAGCGTTCAACACCACAGTATCCTCCAAGCTCATCACTAAGCTAAGGACCCTGGGACTAAACACCTCAGGTGGTAAGGGTAGGTAACAACACATCCTCCACGCTGATCCTGAACACTGGGGCCCCTCAGAGGTGCGTGCTCAGTCCCCTCCTGTACTCCCTGTTGACTCATGACTGCACGGCCAGGCACAACTCCAACGCCATCATTGAGTTTGCTGATGACCCAACAGTGGTAGGCCTGATCACCGACAGCGATGAAACAGCCTATAAGTTGGAGGTCAGAGACGTGACCGTATGGTGCAAGAACATCAACCTCTCCCTCAACGTGATCAAGACAAAGGAGATCATTGAGGACTACAGGAAAAGGAGGACCGAGCACGCATCCATTCTCATCGACGAGGCTGTAGTGGAGGTTGAGAGCTTCAAGTTCCTTGGTGTCCACATCACACATCACCAACAAACTAACATGGTCCAAGCACACCAAGACAGTCATGAAGAGGGCACAACAAAACCTATTCTCCCTCAGGAGACTGAAAAGATTTGGCATGGGTCCTCTGATCCTCAAAAGGTTTTACAGCTGCACCATCAAGAGCATCCTGACGGGTTGCATCACTGCCTGGTATGGGAACTGCTTGGCCTCTGACCGCAAGGCACTACAGAGGGTAGTGCGTACGGGCCAGTACATCACTGGGTCCAAGCTTCCTGCCATTCAGGACCTCTATACCAGGAGGTGTCAAAGGAAGGCCCTAAAAATTGTCAAAGACTCCAACCATCCTAGTCAGAGATTGTTCTCTCTGCTACCGCACAGCGGAGAGCCAAGTCTAGATCCAAGAGGCTTCTAAACAGCTTCTACCCCAAAGTTATAAAAGACTCCTGAACAACTAATCAAATGGCTACCCAGACTATTTGTATTGTAAGGTCTACACCTGTTGTATTCAGTACATGTGACAAATCAAATTTGATTTGATATGGATAGACAGATCTAAGTGTGTTGATGTGCTTGGACAATATGGATTATTTTAAGTGACAGTGTGTGTACAGTGCAATGTAGGAGTGTGTACAGTACATTGACAGTGTGTATATTTGTTAGTCTATAGTTCTGGTACATTAGGTGTACGGTGTGTGTGTGTGTGTGTGTGTGTGTGTGTGTGTGTGTGTATGTATGGGCCGAGCTTGCGTGTCTGTGGTCTAACTGATGAAGCAGTGTCCCCCCTCCCTCCCTACTACTTGGCATGGTGCTCGCTTGCTCACACAGCCTGGTTTAAAAGGGTATTCATCATTACGTGGGCTTCCTGCACACACTTTGCCAGCTGTTTGGGAGAGCACTCACCCACCTTTAGGCTCTATCTTACTAAAGCCCAGCCAGGCTAACACTAAACCATGGGCTGCGTTCCAAATGGAACCCTATTCCCTATAGAGAGCCCTATGGGTCCTGGTCAAAACCAGGGCATATTATAGGACATAGGGTACCCTTTGAGACAGAGACAGGCAGTGATGTCTTTCTCCTGTTCAGATGCATGGTAACACTGGAGCTCTAGAGCAGAGAGTGGGGCTGTGGCTCCCCCTGTGGACACTGCTGGGACTGCAGCAGCAACTACACACAGTGGAGCAGAGTTTATTTTTCGTTGTCTATTCTGTCATGTAGTAAAACATCTAGAATATTTGTAACAGAACAATATCTATGAGAGAACAATATCTATGTATACTGAAGATGTAAAAAAAAAAAGCGATAATATAATGATGAAAGTGGAAAGATGAACATTGTAATGATCAGTGAGTTATGTACAGCAGAACACAGTAAAGTCCAGTAACATATCCACACAGAGCGAGATGCCAAGTCAGTTGGCATGCTGTGCCTCTGATTGTATGTTGAAGGTGTTTTCGATTGGTCGAGAGGGAGTTTTGATCAGTTTTTAATTGTTTGCTATAAACGGCTGAATGGAAGGCTTCCTGGTTCTCAGTGAAACTATTAGAGTGATCAAAGACTACACTAATTAATCTGACGCACAGTGAACCCACTGAGCACTGGGACAGGACACACGCCCCACCCCGTGTGTGTGTGTGAGCGTCTGCGTGTGCATCCGTGCAGTGTGTGTGTGTGTGTGTGAGCGTCTGCGTGTGCATCCGTGCAGTGTGTGTGTGTGTGACCGTCTGCGTGTGCATCCGTGCAGTGTGAGCGTGTGTGAGCGTCTGCGTGTGCATCCGTGCAGTGTGAGCGTCTGCATCCGTGCAGTGTGTGTGTGAGCGTCTGCGTGTGCATCCGTGCAGTGTGTGTGTGTGTGTGAGCGTCTGCGTGTGCATCCGTGCAGTGTGTGTGTGTGTGTGAGCGTCTGCATCCGTGCAGTGTGTGTGTGTGCCGACTCACCTCTCCGATCTGAACGTGTGTCTCGTCAACAGACTGTGTGTATGACTGAATTATATCCTTCATGTGGACGATGTGGCTCTCCTCGATGTCCTGAAACTTCTGGAACACAGAGAGAAAACATACAGGAGAACATATGCAGCACATAATCCATTTCCCCTGAGGAGACATAAACCAGAGCAAAACAAATATGCCAGTAGTAGACTTAGGACCTGGAGTTTTCCCTGACCTGATCAGGAACAACTCTGGACATAAGCTGTCATCTATTGAACCAGGACAAAGAGTTTCTGGTGAGGCCAGGAAACCTCTGGGCTCGATCATGGGGAAGGATTTCAGAGAGTCCAGTGTGTACAACAGAACATGTGCACCGTGGCCGATGTAGGAGAAACACTGGTCTTGGATTGATAAAAACACATGTATACGATACTAAAAGAGAAAGACTTCTCCTTTGTGCCCTAACCACTTCCTTCCTGTGTGTCGTCTCTATTTGGGTGGTCTAGAAACGAAGGCACACCAGCACACAGATCCCACTGCAGCACAAGGTGCTAATTATCCAGGGTGGGCCAGCCATGAGATACACAGAGCAGGGCTCATCTCTGGGCTCTGGAGCGGTCTGTGTGTGTGTGTGTGTGTGTGTGTGTGTGTGTGTCTGGGCTCTAAACGATGGTGTTTACTCCCATCCAAGGCTGGCCTTGGCTGGGGAGAGTTTGGGGTAAACCAAGGAGAAGGACTATAAATAATCACAAGCTGGAAAATCACAGCGTGGATAGAGAGGAAGAGGAGTGTGCCTGACTGCATAAACACACACACGGATATAGGCAATCTCTTACACACAAACATCCATGATTGCTCCAACAAACACTACCACAGCTAGTGTACACACTCAAACACGAGACACACAGAGTACATTCACAGGCGAGCACACTTGCGTAAACCCCAACATTCACATCAGCTTACAGTCAGGCCAACCGCCAGGCCAACCGCCAGGCCAACCGCCAGGCCAACCGCCAGGCCAATACACAAACTCGAAACACACACAAGTGATTTCACAGAAGACACGTGCACCGGTGTGCCATGTTTAGAACTCATGTTCACATATGCTGAATTTGAGAGGAGCCATCGACTGCTGTTGTCTCTGGGGGAAAACAGAAAATCTGTCCTAACTCAAACCAGTTTGCCCGTGTAGCTTGCTAAAGTGCAGGATACGAAGGGTCAAATTCTGTTGTCTGATTTGCATTTAGAGTTTATCTAATCAGTCGTTCAGATGGTTCCAATCAGAGTTTTCCACAATGATTCCGTTGGTGAGGAAATAACACAAGCTGAGACGATGCCGAGCACAGAACACACACAGCATGGAATACTGAGCGGTAAACACGCACACACAAGAGCCTTAAAACATGCACACAAAGCTAGAGTCCAGAACACCACACACAAAAACAAGAAACTCACAGAAACACATTGTCCTGTGGTACTAGAAAGTGGATGGAATACCAACACAGAAACACATTGTCCTGTGGTACTAGAAAGTGGATGGAATACCAACACAGAAACACATTGTCCTGTGGTACTAGAAAGTGGATGGAATACCAACACAGAAACACATTGTCCTGTGGTACTAGAAAGTGGATGGAATACCAACACAGAAACACATTGTCCTGTGGTACTAGAAAGTGGATGGAATACCAACACAGAAACACATTGTCCTGTGGTACTAGAAAGTGGATGGAATACCAACACAGAAACACATTGTCCTGTGGTACTAGAAAGTGGATGGAATACCAACACACAAACCCACACCTGTGCAGTTTCAGCCATCTTCTGTTCAAACTCGGACTTGGCTGTGGCATATTTTTCCACAAAGCCCTTGTAGGTTTCCGTGGCTTTCTTGGCCTTCACTCCAGCCTGCAGAGATCAGAGACAGACAGACAACAGGAAAATGGCCATCTGTTTTCACGTGTCACCATCAGTCACACAGTCCTCTGGAGCACCAGATCTCACCCGAGTAGACACCCATGCGATTCAGAAACAGATTGAGGAAAAAATATACATTTATTCTGGCATGAAGTACTACTACTCATCTACGTAATGACAGACAGGTGATATGGTAAGATAAGGAGATACAGAGAACGGGATAGTGATAGGTCATCTACAGCTGTACCTGTGATCTCCCACCTCACATCTCTCTGTGTTGCTCTCTCCTAGTGTAGTTTAGTCTAGTGTACAGTACCTTGTCCACATCTCTCTGTGTTGCTCTCTCCTAGTGTAGTTTAGTCTAGTGTACAGTACCTTGTCCACATCTCTCTGTGTTGCTCCCTCCTTGCGGAGTCTCTCCTGCTCCACAGTTTTGGCGTTGTAATTCTCCTTGGACTTCTGTAAGGCTACTCCGGTGGTCTGTATGGTCTGGACTGATTCCAGTGTGGACGCCACCTCCTCCTTGGTCTGAGTAGGACAGAGGAAGACAGCAACCATTGAAACAAACACATTCATTTTACTGTCCTTGTATGAAAAGCCCATGATTGAAACCACTAAATGGAAGCAAAGATCATTATAAATGGTAGAAAGTAGCTTAGCTAAAACGGCTATTTGACATTCTGTGTGTGTGTGTGTGTGTGTGTGTGTGTGTGTGTGTGTGAGAGAGAGAGAGAGAGACAGTGTTGTGTGGAAGCCTTTTTTGTTATGCTGAAAGCTCAAACCCATCTCTGCTAATTCACAGGTAGTGTTTGGTTAGTTAGACCTGCTGACACATACATGCCATAGGAGGTGAGGCTCCGCTGGTTACTGCAGGCAGGATAGAGAACACACACATTCTCTCCAGAATCCATCAGTAGAATCACTCTACAGAAACTCTTCCCCATAGCAGTGACTGAAAGAAGTCTACTTTATTGAGCTCCAGAGGGTAAATATAGGTTATCACTAGCAGCAGCCTACACAGGCAGAGCACAGACACCAGCAAGGACAGACTAGTTGATGCAGCAGGTAACCTAGTGGTTAAGAGTGTTTGGCCAGTAACCGAAATGACGCTGGTTCGAATCCCCGAGCTGACGGTGAAAAATCTGTCGATGTGCCATTGAGCGAGGTACTTAACCCTAATGGCTCTTGTAAGTCGCTCTGGATAAGAGGATCTGCTAAATGACTCAAATGTCAAATGTAATGCCTACAGGAACAAATTGGCGTGTTGTGTTGTGTGATTCTGCCTGCCGGGCTGTTTGTGGGTCTGGGCTTGTTATAAGGAAACACTGTGATGTGTGGTGTGGTGTTTGGTTCTCCGTTCCGCACCTTTTTGTGGGCCTTGGCCTGGTCATCCACGTACTTCTGCACGTCTTTGATAAGCTCCTGTAGCTTCCTAACCAGCTCCAGGTGGCAGCTGGCCAGCTTCTCTGTGGACGTCTTAATCACATCCCACACCGGGGCAAACGTCCTGCAGCACACAGACTTTATTAACTGAAGATCAGTAGATCATTCATTCTGTGAAGACTGGTCTTATCATTAAATAGGGAGGGTTGATATAGGACACAAACTTCTCTTTTCAGCTGACGCACGAGCGTGTGTGTGTGTGTGTGTGTGTGTGTGTGTGTGTGTCTTACCCGAGCTGAGAGAAGTTACCAGCTGACTTGGCAAGTTTGGTCATTGACCTGGCATAGACCTCTTCTATGGTAGCCCTAGAGGGTCAAAACAGAACGTCATTACCTTAATCATTTTTACCTATTGAATCAGTAACCTCATTCATTATGCGTTCCAAATGACACCCTATTCTCTATATAGCACACTACTTTTGACGAGGGACATTTGTGATTCAACTTTCCTCTAGTGAATCAGGTCAACCATAATAAATCCATCAACACAGCACTAAAACCCTCAAATCATCTACCGGTTGAAAGGGGTTCCATTGAGTGTTTACCACAAGTACTATACATGTAAGTCAAGGCCCAAGACAACTCCACACCCACTGAACACTCACAAACACTTGGAACATAAGCGTTCGAGTGTTAGTCAGTCTGAGTATTAGTCAAAGCAAAGCCCAACCAAGTGGAGAGCTCGGTTCATCAAGGTCTCCCATTTAGTGTAATGTCGAAGCACAGAGAAGAGATAGCCTCCCATCCCTCGTCATCCCATCCCTCGTCATCCCCACATTCTCCTGCATGTTAGTGACAGAAGTAAAATCTTAAATCATTGTTTTAGTGGAGGCCTGAATAATGCATGTGATTTAGTTAACCTCCCACTGCAGTCAGGTCACCACAGGAGGGTCAGGTAGGGACAACCAGGGGCAAGCACACACTCACGCATTCACAAGCGCACGCACGCAAATACAGAATGAACACACAATCTCACTTTACTAACTGATATCAGTGTAACTTACATGTACACATGGCTTCTATCAGTGTACATGCAGCGGAACTCTACCAAAGGTTTGTATAAGTTCTTGACAGGTTACCATGGCAAGTTACCATGGTTTGTCATCCTTATTGCCATCATCATTTGTAACAGCCTCATCACAGGAAAATTACATCGTCCAGTTCCCAAAACCACAACTAAAGGCAAATAAGGATTCCCATTGGTATATGAACATTTATGAACAGGTGACGTGGTTCATTCGGCCCATAGGCTTCTCCCCCTGAACACACACACACACACACACACACACACACAACTCCAGAGAGTAAAAGCTCTCCAAGTGTGTAAATACACTCTGGGCCAAGACAGCTCTCCCCTTCTAACTAACACAGACCTGCCTGCTCCACTTCACACTCAAAAGACTCACAGATTCAACGTTACAGATGAAACGCAGCTCAAATCTATTTCTATTTGACTTATATAGATGCTAGTGAACAACTGCCTGCAGGACGAATATTGGCTGTGTGTTACAGTAGGCCTATATAAAACACATGGTACAGTACTGTAGGTGCATGGTCCGTTTCTGGCCACCAGAGGGAGCCACAATGCAACGTTTCTGAGGTATGAGACTTCCTCAAAAGGGACACAGAAAACCATGGGAACACAGATTCAGATTTTTTTAATTTTATTGAACATTTATTTAACTTGGCAAATTAGTTAAGAACAAATGATTAATTACAATGATGGCCTACCCCGGCCAACGCTGGGCCAATGGTGCACTGCCCTATGGGACTCCCAATCACGGCCTGTTGTGATACAGCCTGGAATCGAACCAGGTCTGTAGTGACGCCTCTAGCACTGAGATGCAGTGCCTTAGACCGCTGCGCCACTGATGGGTAGGTAGGTGTGCAAGTTGAGTGTCAATTACAGCGAACAGTAACGATATAGGCCTAACCCTGAGATGTAAGCTAGTAAGCTACCTGTGACCCATCTAATCAAATCAAATGTTATTTGTCACATACACATGGTTAGCAGATGTTAATGCGAGTGTAGCGAAATGCTTGTGCTTCTAGTTCCAACAATGCAGTAATAACCAATCTACACCACAGACTGGAAAAAAAGACACTATAGGACAAGTCTACGCCTCCACTAACAGGAGCTTCCTTACCCACAGTGTCAAAGCAAACTGCAAGCTGTGGAAACTTTCCTGTTTGTGTGGTAGCCTAATATTTACAGTCTGTGGCAAAACATAGTGTGGTAAATGCAGTGTCTGTTTGAGTGATGAGCACATTTTTGTGTGGGCCAGCCCATCCTGAATTCCAACAGGAGACCTTGAGCAGACGAGGTTATAAAAATAGACCTCAAACACAATGAAAGACATCAAGGCGTGAGAGGAATTCTAAAGGAGGTATGATTAAGCTCCTTATTATGGCTGAGAGGCTACAGGTATGCAGTCCACTGCCAAGGAGTTTTACAGTCTATGGAGTGTTCAGGTGTGCAGGTGGCCTAATCAGGCCTAAGCCTGGGAGAGTAGGCTACACCACATGCTCATTCCACAGTTCATTCTCTCTGGAGAGTTGAAAGAGGACTGCATTTCCTTAGGTTGGATCAAACTGTTGGCTCCTGGTATAATAATTGCGCCGAAGGAGATGGCTGCCGTTTTACGATCCCATAATCAATTGTGCATGTTTGTGTTATTTGTAACTTATTTTGTATATAATATTTCTCCCACTGTGTCTTATGACCAAAAATTGCTTCTTGATATCAGGGCAGCGATAACTCACCCCATACTGGAGGAATTCTTCTTCAACGAGTCAGACGGGAAGGATTTACTCCAGACACCGGACAAGGCCCTCATCCCCATCATTTGCAGGAGGAAAAGACAGCAATATCGTGGACGAGGGTCCAGGTGCCTTGTAAGGATCCGTCGCCGAGTGGGTAATCTACTTTTACCATTGGTCCTATTAGCCAATGTACAATCACTCGATAATAAAATAGATGAACTACGAGCACGTATATCCTACCAACGGGACATTTAAAAACTGTATCTTATGTTTCTATGAGTCGTGGCTGAACAACGACATGATTAACATACAGCTGGCTGGTTTTAAGATTTTTCGGCCAGATAGAACAGTGGCCTCTGGTAAGACAAGGGGCGGTGGCATATGCATATTTGTAAACAGCTGGTGCACGAAATCTAAGGAATTCTCAAGGTTTTACCTCGCCTGAGGTAGAGGATCTCATAATAAGCTGTAGACCGCAGTATTTACCAAGAGAGTTTACATATATATTTTTTGTACCACCGCAGACCGATGCTGGCACTAAGACCGCACTCAATGAGCTGTATTCCGCCATAAGCAAACAGGAAAACGTTCATCCAGAGGGGGCGCTCCTAGTGGCCGGGGACTTTAATGCAGGGAATCTCAGTTTTACCTCATTTCTATCAGCATGTTAAATGTGCAACCAGAGTGAAAAACAATATTATAATGACCTCTGATTGACACGCTCATAATTTCCCCGTCACATACTCCTGTGTTTACTTGAAGGCCGTTCAGCATGAACCTGATTCCCGGTCTACGGCTGGAGAGCCCCCATCCCCGCAGGAGGCCTTTTGTCTCTTGGTAGGCAGTCATTGTAAATACGAATTTGTTCTTAACTGACTTGCCTATTTAAATAAAGGTTTAAAAAAAATAACAAATATTTTAAAAAATAAAAAATAAAATCGACAAATGTATCAAATTTAACATCCTGATTCAGAATTTTAACACTCAATTATCATAGTGAATTATTCTAATGTTTGTTATGTGTTAATTAATCCCATAAGGGATGGATTGCCAACTGGTGATTTGATAAGCACCATACTATGTCTGGATGTAGCCTTCCTGTCTTCAAATCTGGGTGTGCTGGGAGTGCTAGTTAGCTTAGCTATCTTCAATTCTAGCTGTGAGTGCTACTGTAACTAGCTTGCTAAGTTATACAGCTGAGAAGAGCAAAACAGATCAATCAATCAGTTACAGAACAGATACTGTATCCTCAAACACATAACAGAGAGATATATAGCATTTTCCCCCCTCTTCACACCCCTCCCCTTGTGCTTCTCTGCCTGTGTGTGCGCCGTTGCTGTGACTTCTCCCACTCCCACTCTCGTTTGCAGCAGAATTGAGTGGGAAAAGTTGCTAAATGCTATTAAAACCACAGAAACTTTAGGTGGCAAAACTCCCCAAAGGCAGCCTGAAAAGTAGAATTTGTCACTAAACAATAAAAGTCACTGGAGCGGTCTGAAAACGTTCTTAATATAGCGACAAAGTGACTAAATTGGCAACACTAATCGGCATGGAAGACAGTGAGCCAACCCCTATGCCGTGGGAGACCATTGATTGGTAGGCAAATAAGGATTTCCTTTATACTGTGGAGTGAATTTGGAAAGTATTCAGACCTTCACATTTTCCACATTACAACCTTATTCTAAAATTGTGAAATAACATTTAAAATATGCCTCAATCTACATTCAAAACCCCATAAAGACAAAGCAAAAAAAAGTGTAGAAATGTTTGCAAATGTATTAAAAATAAACAGAAATACCTTACTAACATAAGTATTCACACCCTTTGCTATGAGACTAGACATTGAGCTCAGGTGCATCCTGTTTCCATTGATCATCCTTGAGATGTTTCTACAAATTCATTGGAGTCCACCTGTGGTAAATTCAATTGATTGGACATGATTTGGAAAGCAACACACCTGTCTATATAAGGTCCTACAGTTGACAATGCATGTCACGGCAAAAACCAAGCCATGATGTTGAAGGAATTCTCCATAGAGCTCCAAGACAGGACTGTGTCAAAGGTTACCAAAACATTTATGCAGCATTGAAGTCCAAGGACAAAGTGACCTCCATCATTCCTAAATGGAAGTCTGGAACCACCAAGACTCTTCCTAGCACTGGCCGCTCAGCCACACTGAGCAATCGGGGGAGAAGGGCCTTGATCAGGGAGGTGACCAACAACCCAACGGTCACTTGGACAGAGGTCCAGAGTTCCTCTGTGTAGATGGGAGAATCTTCCAGAAGGACAACCATCTCTGCAGCACTCTACCAATCAGACCTTTATGGTAGAGTGGCCAGACGGAAGCCACTCCACAGTAAAAGGCACATGACAGCCCGCTTGGAGTTTGCCAAAAGGCACCTAAAAGTACTCTCAGACCATGAGAAACAAGATTCTCTGGTCTGATGAAACCAAGATTGAACTCTTTGGCCTGAATGTCAAGGGTCACGACTGGAGGAAACCAGGCACTGGTCTTCACCTGGCCAATACCATCCCTACTGTGAAGTGTGGTGGTGGCAGCGCCATGCTGCGGGGATGTTTTTATGCGGCAGGGACCGGGAGACTAGTCAGGATTTGTTTGGCCCCCCCTTGTGTACTAAGCCGGTAATACTGTAAATCCCGGGATGGGAGAAGGACGTCATGACAATATGAAAATCTGGATACTGCCCGCCCTAATGTATGCACATTAAGGACGGGTGATGTGGCTCTTTCGGCCAATAGGATGCTCCCCCTGAACTCATTATTTTGACAGAAGGGGAAGCAAGGCATTTTCACATTGGGCTTTACCAATGAGCCAGCATGTGTCACTTTATCAATTGTACCATCAGCTGGCATCCTCCACACCTGATCCAATTTGACTGTGCATGACCTTTAATGGAAGGTCAACTTTTAGGTTAACCAGAAAAATTGGTGTTGAGTAACTTTTAAAGTAAGTCTCGAATTCACTTCTATGATGAGAACAGCATTGGGTTAAATGGAACCCTCAAAACAAGGGTGAGTGGAGGTTTAACTAAGGAAACACCAAATGGCATAGCCTGGTTACAAACATAATAGTTAGCACATGACACAGCACAAACAGATCCAGAACCAGGCTACCAACAACTTACCTTTCTCTGATGAACTCCGTAAGTTCCTTGGAGGAGATTTGACCATGCTTCATGTTGTGGTAGAGAACATCAAAACCATTGTTTTTTTCACCCTGAGGGGAAAAGAAGAGACGATTAGCCTAGTCAACTGAAAAACCGGTCGAAGATGAAAGCGTTTCCTTCATGCTTTACTGCCCTGGCCTTCTCCACTATGAGCCTCCTCAAGGTCTACATCGCCAACAGCCTCGACTGGTCCACCATAGTCATCCTGGCCATAGTGTTTAGGTTCTACAATGCTCCCTATACGTTTCTATGGTCCCTACAATGGTTCTAACAAACGGTTTCAACGGTCTCTATATGGCTCTATGCTCCCTGGAACAGTTCTACAATCCCTATACAACTCTGTCCTGAATAACGTTAATGGAGCAGGTTGAAGATGGGTCTTCAACAGTCAGAGACTGTGTAGATTGTGACAGTACTGACTATAGACCACTATTCTGTGTGTTTGTGTAGCAGTAACCATCACTACTCTGGATTGGTGTCCAGTTGCAAAAGTGGGTATAACAAAATGCATACACCACCCACCACTCAATAATTCATATGCCATGGACATGTGTAAAACTGTCTGAAGTTTGGCTAGTGTTTGTTTGTTCAGTACCTAAGTAAAAACCTCAAGCCAAGTTTATTCAACCCACTGGGTGCCTCAGCTGCAAGCACAACATACAAGCACATATTTATACCTTCTGACTAGGCAGTCACCTCCTTGCATGTCCAAGATAAACATTCGTTCTCTGTTGCTAGGCAGGAACTCAGTCTGTTCCTATTACTGGTATTGTCAAGCCTGCCTCAGTCCTCTGGCCCCTTCCCAGAGGTTGCTTCTCTTCAACTGTTGAGCTTATCTCGAGTTGAGTTCCACATCCCTCCTTGTCCTACAGAAACTGGAACTGAGACTAGATTGTTACTCTTCGCCTCCTTCCTTAGAAAAATTAACTTCACAGAGCCAAAATACAAACTTTACCAAACCACAATACAAACAGCAGCTTTTCTGTACCAGTCTCTTTAGCACACATTCCACTCCTTGTCATGCCAAAGTTGTTTAATATGACAGGAATGGCCAGGAGTGGAATGATAGCTAAACAGACTGGTACTCAGACTCATTTTCCTGACCTCAGGCTCTCTGTTTGAATCGTAGGCTATGCGTTAGGGAAGATCAAAGGTCGTTTGAGGAATACCTTACAGTGCCCTAATCTGACTCCTACACATGAGGTCAAACACAAAACTGACCTAAGATCAGTTTAGGTGTCCGCATGCTTCCCACCAGAAACAGTTCAGAATAATTTTTGCATACATGACATTTTGTGCCGTTTTTGTTAGTTTTGGACTTCTGCTGTCCGGACACACAAGCCCGAATTGTTTTCATGCAGTTTTTTCATTGAGAAATACTGCACCAAATCTTAGATGTAAAATTGCACGCCTAAGATCTCATCTGTAAAAACGCCAAAATTAATGACAGATTTGTTATATTTGATTAATTCTGATTATTTCGAGGAAATGTATACTGGCTACAGCATCTCAAAATGGACAAACAGTACTATTCTAGTTTTTCAAGCAAAGGTATTTTAAGGGTGTATACGAGCACACTCGTTTGGTTGGCCTAGCCAAGTTCCAGCCCAACTGAAGCATGCTGATACCTAGAGGCTACTTCCTCCAGCAGCAAAGGGCTGCCCTGTAGCAGAGCCTAGGTATGTCCAACAGGGGGAAGAAATGAGCAAGCGCATAGTAACTGACCTGGTTCCAACCTGGTTTATCAGGCCTACTCAAGGGAAACTCAGGAAACTAATTCCACAACTACTCAACCTTTGACTTCCTCTTTAGCATGTGGCCCTGGAAACAGAGATCACAAGCCAACAAATACCAAATGTTCCTCTTACATGAATAAATTACACAATCCATAGTTATTACTGTACTATGAGACACAATCCATAGTTATTACTGTACTATGAGACACAATCCATAGTTATTACTGTACTATGAGACACAATCCATAGTTATTACTGTACTATGAGACACAATCCATAGTTATTACTGTACTATGAGACACAATCCATAGTTATTACTGTACTATGAGACACAATCCATAGTTATTACTGTACTATGAGACACAATCCATAGTTATTACTGTACTATGAGACACAATCCATAGTTATTACTGTACTATGAGACACAATCCATAGTTATTACTGTACTATTAAACAATCAATGTATTACTGTACTATGATAACTTCAGTACAAATGACTGACTGCTACATCGTACAAAAGTAGCTTTGATACACAATAGCAAGGGGATGAATAAAGGGACAAAACCCTGGCAGGACGCTGTGGTTCATCATGTCAACTGAACCAACCCGTGACAGCCACACAGCCACTTCCTGGTCGCTTCCACAGTCAGCAATTTGTATCGGTACCATACAACATCATCACACCCCGCTGTGCTCATTTAACACATGGGTTCATCCAAAAGGTCAGGGGTCAGGGGAGGGTCACGCCAAACGAACCTACAGCCTGGTGCAAATGACGATAGATATTTGCAGGGCAAAGAAAAAATAGAGAAAGAGGAAAAGCAGAAGTCATTTCCTGCAGCCAGACAGAACAGTAATGGGATAGAATAGACTTCCTATTACAGAGTGTGGTTATTTAGAAAACAGTCCGGACTGTGTCGAAATAAAAAATACCAAATGGCACTCTATTCCCTATATAGTGCACTACTTTTGACCAGGGCCGCACAGTGCTCTGCTAAAAAGTATTGCACTAGAGGGAATAGGGTTCTATTACAGACACAGCCCATGCCTCAGCTCTGTGGCTATAATCAATAGTGTGACATAAGCTTTAGCACATGACTCACACAGCATGCATCACATAGGCTATCCTAGGCTAACAGCTGCAAATTCTGTCCTGTCTGCTAACTACTGTACAGACCATGGCTGTCACAGACCTCAGTCACTGACTGCAATAACTAGATACCAGGGAAGCTGCAGAGAGTGAGAGACAGAGTGAGAGAAACAGACAGAGGAATAGAGACAGAGTCCGAGACAAAAATACAACTCCAAACAGGAAGGGCTAATATTCTGTGCTTTTGGAATGCAGCAATATAAAATCAATTCAATAGAAAAGCTAAATAAAAAAGTCAGGAAACATGTCTGGGCGTTGTGGCTTATTCCACCCCACCAGTACAATGCCCCATAGCAACTTCTGAAGAACAGATAGACATATTCTATACAAGGCAACAGCGTTCGTGGTTTGGAGTCTGAAAACCAACCATGCTGTGTTATATCACTACTCAGAGTTGAAAAAGGAACAGTATAAAGAAGTGAGTGGTACTAGAAGTGCCACATGGCTCTTGACTTGAAATGCACCCTTTGGAGATTCATTGACCAAGTGATTAATATTCTAACCACACATTGTGAAATTCAAGACCAGTCAGTCATTACTCTTGGCCTGGCAGTGAGTGGCCTGTTTAAGAATGCAGTGCCCTCCACCCCAGTGAGAGATAACATGTGGAGGGGTTGGGCGCGCATATCAATCCATGCCTCTGTGGAGTGAGACGAGAGATGCTCACAATGTCCAATTGAAAGAGCTCAAAGCTTCCCAAGAACTGAGAGAGCGGAAGTCGAGAGAGAGGGAGCCGGAGAGAGAGAGGGAGCCGGAGAGAGAGAGGGAGCCGGAGAGAGAGAGGGAGCAGTAACATAAAGGTCATGAACAGTCAAAATGATGTTTTTGATGAGCGGTCTGAGTGTACCTTACCTAACATTGAGGGCATAAAAGTGTATCCGTCTCTGTCTGTACCTTAGTGGTCGGAGCCAGAAAGAGCACGTGCAATTGATGGTCATTACAGTTGATAACCACATTTCTGTGCTGAACTGTTGAATATTTGCTTAATGAAAACTACAAGTTCCTTCAACCCAGTGTCCCACAGTTCTGGATTTAATATCTCTAGAGCAGTGGTCACCAACCTTCTGAGTCAAGATCACTTGGAGTCAAAATGGGGGGGGGGGGTTAATCGCTCACTACTGACAATACAACATGCTATGTTTGTACCACAATACATCATCATGCTATGTTTGTACCACAATACAACATCATGCTATGTTTATACCACAATACAACATCATGCTATGTTTATACCACAATACATTTACCTTTATTTAACCAGGTAGGCAAGTTGAGAACAAGTTCTCATTTACAATTGCGACCTGGCCAAGATAAAGCAACATCATCATGCTATGTTTATACCACAATACAACACCATGCTATGTTTATACCACAATATGCTATGTTTATACCACAATATGCTATGTTTATACCACAATATGCTATGTTTATACCACAATATGCTATGTTTATACCACAATATGCTATGTTTATACCACAATACGCTATGTTTATACCACAATACAACACCATGCTATGTTTATACCACAATACAACACCATGCTATGTTTATACCACAATACAACACCATGCTATGTTTATACCACAATACAACACCATGCTATGTTTATACCACAATACAACACCATGCTATGTTTATACCACAATACAACATCATGCTATGTTTATACCACAATACATTTACCTTTATTTAACCAGGTAGGCAAGTTGAGAACAAGTTCTCATTTACAATTGCGACCTGGCCAAGATAAAGCAACATCATCATGCTATGTTTATACCACAATACAACACCATGCTATGTTTATACCACAATATGCTATGTTTATACCACAATATGCTATGTTTATACCACAATACAACACCATGCTATGTTTATACCACAATACAACACCATGCTATGTTTATACCACAATACAACACCATGCTATGTTTATACCACAATACAACACCATGCTATGTTTATACCACAATACAACACCATGCTATGTTTATACCACAATACAACACCATGCTATGTTTATACCACAATACAACACCATGCTATGTTTATACCACAATACAACACCATGCTATGTTTATACCACAATACAACACCATGCTATGTTTATACCACAATATAACACCATGCTGTTTATACCACAATATAACACCATGCTGTTTATACCACAATATAACACCATGCTATGTTTATACCACAATATAACACCATGCTATGTTTATACCACAATACAACACCATGCTATGTTTATACCACAATACAACACCATGCTATGTTTATACCACAATACAACACCATGCTATGTTTATACCACAATACAACAATATGCTATGTTTATACCACAATATGCTATGTTTATACCACAATACAACACCATGCTGTTTATACCACAATACAACACCATGCTATGTTTATACCACAATACAACACCATGCTATGTTTATACCACAATACAACATCATGCTATGTTTATACCACAATACAACATCATGCTATGTTTATACCACAATACAACATCATGCTATGTTTATACCACAATACAACATCATGCTATGTTTATACCACAATACAACACCATGCTATGTTTATACCACAATACAACACCATGCTATGTTTATACCACAATACAACACCATGCTATGTTTATACCACAATACAACGTCATGCTATGTTTATACCACAATATGCTATGTTTATACCACAATATGCTATGTTTATACCACAATACAACATCATGCTATGTTTATACCACAATATGCTATGTTTATACCACAATACAACATCATGCTATGTTTATACCACAATATGCTATGTTTATACCACAATACAACATCATGCTATGTTTATACCACAATACATCATCATGCTATGTTTATACCACAATACATCATCATGCTACTTCTATGCGCCGTAAAAGATTGGATAGCTAGAGCGCTGCTATGCTTCTCTGTTACAGTCAGAAAAAAATGTGGAACAGTACACTTTGCTTCTTGAAAGTGCTGTATCTTGAAAACTTGATTGTTGTCATGAAAACCAATTATGGGACTGTATCAACAGTAGACTAATGAAAAAAATACCTAAAGAGTTTGAGTGGATTATTCCTTTAAAGTCAAGATGGTGTCTGTTGAACTCTTGATTGGAACAGGTAAATGGAACCTGCTTAGAAGACACCCAAGATACAGTTTAACTGTTTAATACCTCTCATTTGTAGAGTATACCTTTTGATTTACCTTAGTCAAAATGTTCCTTTTTTGCCATCAATTACTTGCTTTGTCAATCATCATGGAACTATGTGACAAATCTGGGCCTTTTGTGAGAATAATACATTTACATTTTTGTTGATGCCAAGAAACTACATCAAGTCTTTTCTTGGAAACATTAAGAAATATGTTGGAACCTTCTCTGTAGAGCGTCTAAGGAAGTTGTTAGTTATTAAATCATGTTTGGACATTGCTTAAAAGGTCAAATGCAGCAGTTTTTATCTCAATATCAAATCATTTCGGTAACAATTAAGTACCTTACTGTGATTGTTTTAAATTAAAATGGTCAAAAACAAACAAAAATAGCTTCTTAGCAAAGAATTTAGCTAGGACTGTCTGGGAGTGGTCTTAGTGGGGAGGAGAAAACTGTTATTGACAGAGAGGTTTGGAACTCTTATTGGACTATTAACCAATATATGTTGATGTCACCATGCAGGCCAAAACTCCATCCCAACAAAATAAACTGAAATTTCAGGTGGTCTTTTAAAACAACTCTTACACTAAAAAGGGCATTATCATAATTTTCACAATATTATTCCAACCGCAATGTGGAAATACACAGTACCAGCCAAGAGTTTGCACACACCTACTCATTCAAGGGTTTTTCTTTATTTTTAATATTTTATACATTGTAGAATAATAGTGAAAACATAACTGAAATTACACATATGGTAGTGTTAAATAAAGCTAAATATATTTCAGATTCTTCAAAGTAGAAACCCTTTGCCTTGATGACAGCATTGCACACTGCATTTCAATTAACAGGTGTGCCTTGTTAAACATTGATTTGTGGAATTTCTTTTCTTAGTGCTTTTGAGCCAATCAGTTGTGTTGTGACAAGGTAGGGATGGTATACAGATGATAGCCCTATTTGGTAAAAAAAAAAAAATACTTTAAGACATGAAGGTCAGTCAATTGGAAAATTTCAAGAACTTTGAAAGTTTCTTCAAGTGCAGTCGCAAAAACCCTCAAGTGCTATGATGAAATTGGCTCTCATGAGGACCGCTACAGGAAAGGAAGGATAAGCTCATTAAAGTTACCAGCCTCAGAAATTGCAGTCCAAATAAATGATTCAGATGCAGAGAAGGTGAACGGATGATCTCCACATGTGTGGTTCCCACCGTGAAGCATGGAGGAGGAGTTGCGATGGTCTTGGGGTGCTTTGCTGGTGACATGGTCTGTGATTTATTTCAAATTCAAGGCACACTTAACTAGCATGGTTACCACAGCATTCTGCAGCGATATGCCATCCAATCTGGTTTGCGATTAGTGGGTGGGACTATCATTTGTTTTTCAACAGGAAAATAACCCTACACACCGATTCCATGCCAGAAATTGCCAAGAATCTGAAGATCTGGTACAATGCTGTGTACTACTCCCTTCCCAGAACAGCACAAACTTGCTCTAACCAGAATTGAAAGAGGAGTGGGAGGCCCCGGGGCACAACTGAGCAAGAGGACAAGTACATTACAGTGTCTAGTTTGAGAAACCGATGCCTCACAAGTCCTCAACTGGCAGCTTCATTAAATAGTACCCGCAAAACACCAGTCTCAACATCAACAGTGAAGGGGCGACTCCGGGATGCTGGCCTTCTTCACTCTATTTGCTTATTCGCTCTATTTGGGCAAAGAAAGAAAAGATTAAGATAACCAAAAGAACAAAGACACTGGACAGAGGAAGATTGGAAAAAAGTGTTATGGACAGACAAATCTAAGTTGGAGGTGTTAGGATCACAAAGAAGATCATTCGTGATACGCAGAAAAAATGTAAAGATGCTGGAGGAGTGCTTGACGCCATCTGTCAAGCATGGTGGAGGCAATGTGATGGGCTGGGGGTGCTTTGGTGGTGGTAAAGTGGGAGGTTTGTACAAGGTAAAAGGGATCTTGAAGAAGGAAGGCTATCACTCCATTTTACAATGCCATACCCTGTGGACGGAGCTTAATTGGAGCCAATTTCTTCCTACAACAGGACAATGAACCAAAGCACAGCTCCAAACTATGCAAGAGCTATTTAGGGAAGATGCAGTCAGCTGGTATTCGGTCTATAATGGAGTGGCCAGCACAGTCACCGGATCTCAACCCTTTTGTGGGAGCAGCTTGACCGTATGGTAGGTAAGAAGTACCCATCAAGTCAGTCCAACTTGTGGGAGGTGCTTCAGGAAGCATGGGGTGAAATCTCTTCAGATTACCTCAACAAATTGACAACTAGAATGCCAAAAGGTCTGCAAGGCTGTAATTGCTGCAAATGGAGGATTCTTTGACAAAAGGAAAGTTTGAAGGACACAATTAATATTTCAATTAAAAATCATTATTTTTTATAACCTTGTCAACGTCTTGACTATATTTACTATTCATTTTGTAACTCATTTCATGTATGTTTTCATGGAAAACAAGGACATTTCTAAGTGACCCCAAACTTTTGAACGGTAGTGTATCAAAATGTCCTACCACTCCTATGTCCACAACACTAAGGTTTATGACAGAATCCTAAATCTAACTGAAGGCTGGGAGGAACAACCACCACGCTGCTCCATGTCCTGTGAAAAGAGGCCATTCTATGCCAGGGTTCTATTCCAATAAGAGGCATCCAGTCTATGCCAATATAACCACATGTAGTCAGCAATAAGACTACAACTTTCCATATCCTGTGGAAGTTAGTACTTTATGGATGAATTGCTGCTTATGTAAATAGATGGGATTAGAACTGGTCTATTTCACTTTCCCCTCCTACTGCAATAACGCTACAGTATACCTTTTCTCTACCTACTGTGTGTGTGCACGTGTGTGCATGCGTATGTATGTACCAAACCTGGCGGTACAGTGGTTTGGCAATGCCTTGTGAGAGAGACAGTACAGAACTGCACTCTGATGATTACACTAATTCCAGTCACAAAACGTGCTTTAGTTAACAAGAGGTGGCCTGTGGCTTTTCTCTCTGGTCTGAGCAACACTAACATTGTGTTAATTGCTCCGTTTGCTTTAGGTCGAACAAATGATGCTAAATTTGATTTATGGGAAATAGCATCAAATAGCATCAATAGCAGCAACCATTTGAGCCAAGCATGAAATGTACACAATGGCGAATAAAATCAATTTGGCAAGTGAAAACACGTGAAAACAAGTGAAAACAAAGGAAAACAGGAAATTGCTGTGCATAGAGCAGAACTATAGCACCGGACCAGAAAAGGGTAGCTTTATATAGAAGAGAAAATGAGCAATAGCAACCAGACTAATGAGCACATTAGCCAGCAGAACAGAAGATGAATCTTCGTCCAAATTTCATCTTACGAATCAAATCATGTGGAAAAACAAAACATGGTTTATTTTTCACAGGAAAATAAATAGCGCTACAGTCCTTGGTAACTCCCTGAATCATCAATGCCCATCACTGTGTAAATAAATAGCGCTACAGTCCTTGGTAACTCCCTGAATCATCAATGCCCATCACTGTGTAAATAAATAGCGCTACAGTCCTTGGTAACTCCCTGAATCATCAATGCCCATCACTGTGTAAATAAATAGCGCTACAGTCCTTGGTAACTCCCTGAATCATCAATGCCCATCACTGTGTAAATAAATATGTAATGTGTAATATAAATATTGGTTCTCTTCGCTCTCGCTAGGCTAGAGCTTGGCCAGGAGCATTCATGTTTTTGTGTACATTTAGATCAGATAATATCAGATCAGAGATTCTTCAGTAGTGGAAAGTGATTCAGTGACAAACCCAAAAGAAGCCTTAGAGCAGTTGACAAACAGTACTTGAAACCCAGGTGGACAGTCCCACACTGACCAAGTGAAGGATATGGAAAAACATCCTTGTCTGTACAAAATGTACAAACCCTTGTTCAAACACCGCTCTATTGCTGCAGTGAACA
Organism: Oncorhynchus kisutch; assembly: GCF_002021735.2. Taxonomy (NCBI): domain Eukaryota; kingdom Metazoa; phylum Chordata; class Actinopteri; order Salmoniformes; family Salmonidae; genus Oncorhynchus; species Oncorhynchus kisutch. The sequence continues at coordinate 32,363,058 of NC_034196.2, forward strand.
AAAAAAAATGCATAACTTTCTCTTTGGAAGAGCAGGGACAGAATGCCACCTGAATCGCAATTGACCCAGCATCGTCCAGGTTAGGGTGGGGGGGGGGTTTGGCCGGCCGGGATTGCCTTGTCTCATCGTAGTGACTCCTTGTGGCGTGCCGGGCGCCTGCAAGCTGACTTGGTTGTCAGTTGGACAGTGTTTCCTCTGACACACTGGTGCGGCTGGCTAAGCAAGCAGTGTGTCAAGAAGCAGTGAAGCTTGGCAGGTCATGTTTTGGATGCATGGCTCTCAACCTTCGCCTCTCCCGAGTCCGCCAAGAGAATTGGATAATGAAATTGGGGAGAAATGAAAAAAAATACATTTTTTAAAAAGGACCCATGAGCACCAACATGTGAGGTTCATAGGAGCACATCAAATTGGGTTTAAAATGAAATTCATTAGTCTTTAATTTTAGGAAATTAGAAAATATCTACATTAAATTCTTACGGTATCTGAAATACATCACAAAAAAATAATGTTGACGTAAAGACCGATGTCAACACATTAGTTTTGGAGAAATTGTTTACCTTTACCTAAACCACACATACAGTGCCTTGCGAAAGTATTCGGCCCCCTTGAACTTTGCGACCTTTTGCCACATTTCAGGCTTCAAACATAAAGATATAAAACTGTATTTTTTTGTGAAGAATCAACAACAAGTGGGACACAATCATGAAGTGGAACGACATTTATTGGATATTTCAAACTTTTTTTACAAATCAAAAACTGAAAAATTGGGCGTGGAAAATTATTCAGCCCCCTTACTTTCAGTGCAGCAAACTCTCTCCAGAAGTTCAGTGAGGATCTCTGAATGATCCAATGTTGACCTAAATGACTAATGATGATAAATACAATCCACCTGTGTGTAATCAAGTCTCCGTATAAATGCACCTGCACTGTGATAGTCTCAGAGGTCCGTTAAAAGTACAGAGAGCATCATGAAGAACAAGGAACACACCAGGCAGGTCCGAGATACTGTTGTGAAGAAGTTTAAAGCCGGATTTGGATACAAAAAGATTTCCCAAGCTTTAAACATCCCAAGGAGCACTGTGCAAGCGATAATATTGAAATGGAAGGAGTATCAGACCACTGCAAATCTACCAAGACCTGGCCGTCCCTCTAAACTTTCAGCTCATACAAGGAGAAGACTACTCAGAGATGCAGCCAAGAGGCCCATGATCACTCTGGATGAACTGCAGAGATCTACAGCTGAGGTGGGAGACTCTGTCCATAGGACAACAATCAGTCGTATATTGCACAAATCTGGCCTTTATGGAAGAGTGGTAAAAAGAAAGCCATTTCTTAAAGATATCCATAAATAGTGTCGTTTAAAGTTTGCCACAAGCCACCTGGGAGACACACCAAGCATGTGGAAGAAGGTGCTCTGGTCAGATGAAACCAAAATTGAACTTTTTGGCAACAATACAAAACGTTATGTTTGGCGTAAAAGCAACACAGCTCATCACCCTGACCACACCATCCCCACTGTCAAACATGGTGGTGGCAGCATCATGGTTTGGGCCTGCTTTTCTTCAACAGGGACAGGGAAGATGGTTAAAATTGATGGGAAGATGGATGGAGCCAAATACAGGACCATTCTGGAAGAAAACCTGATGGAGTCTGCAAAAGACCTGAGACTGGGACAGAGATTTGTCTTCCAACAAGACAATGATCCAAAACATAAAGCAAAATCTACAATGGAATGGTTCAAAAATAAACATATCCAGGTGTTAGAATGGCCAAGTCAAAGTCCAGACCTGAATCCAATCGAGAATCTGTGGAAAGAACTGAAAACTGCTGTTCACAAAAACTCTCCATCCAACCTCACTGAGCTCGAGCTGTTTTGCAAGGAGGAATGGGATAAAAATTCAGTCTCTCGATGTGAAAAACTGATAGAGACATACCCCAAGCGACTTACAGCTGTAATCGCAGCAAAATACTACAAAGTATTAACTTAAGGGGGCTGAATAATTTTGCACGCCCAATTTCAGTGATCTGAAATTGTTAAAAAAGTTTGAAATATCCCATAAATGTCATTCCACTTCAAGATTGTGTCCCACTTGTTGTTGATTCTTCACAAAAAAATACAGTTTTATATCTTTCTGTTTGAAGCCTGAAATGTGGCAAAAGGTCGCAAAGTTCAAGGGGGCCGAATACTTTCGCAAGGCACTGTATCTTGAAGATATTTTCTCATTTCTCTCCCTCGTGAGAAGTGAGGATATTGAACGTTCACAGAAGTAACAAGTAATGGTAGACCTACCAATTAGTTATTAGTGATATTACTGTTTATGAATTACGTAATTAAAACTCGTAATTATGTTACCAAATCAGTTAAGGAATTACTGCAACTGAATTGGCTACTATGGGATGTCACAAACCAGTTGGGTGACAGTTACTGCAACTGAATTGGCTACTATGGGATGTCACAAACCAGTTGGGCTACTGTCTTCCCTTCCACTGGCATAGTGTTCAGCTCATAACATGTTCTTCCCCTCTCCCCGTCTTAAAACAGTCTGGACAGCCTCTCCCAGTTCTTACTGACACCTACCCATGAGCCTCCTCTTTCCATTTATTAACATCCATGGATGCTGAAAAGTCATTGAAATTTGGTCAGTCCACCCTTGATGTTAAATGTCTACAGATGGACTGGACCAAATCTGAACCCATCATAAACACGTGTTTCACAAGTTTGGATAGCACAGTCCAGTATGCAGAGCACATTAGAGTACAGTCCAGTATAGAGAAATATAGTACATTGTGCTGTATTGTACTGCACTCTACTGTGCTGCAATGTGATGTCCAAACGTATTAAAACATGAAGAGAAATGACATTCATATCCATAATTATGCATTTCTGTGTTGTACAGATCACAGAGCCATGATGTAATTCTGTTACCGGGTTTAAATCCACTTCACTTCCTGCAGGCCTGGTTTAATAACCAAAACAGAAGGTGCCATGTCATAGCAGACACCCCCTTCTTTTAAAGACATCTTTGAATCTTAATTCAGAGCTGATAAGAGTTTTTGGAAAATGTGGTCACATAAAAACGTGAGAGATTTTGCCGTAATTCCGTTTCCAAAGTTTGCATCTGCACAGTTCTTCCACTAAATGAGTTATAGTACATTTTTCTGTGGAAATTGTTAAAGGTAGTCCTTGAGCATAGAATTAAACTTTGAAATTTGGGCTGACTGCAATTAGTCAACTGATCGATTGTTTGGTTGTTAGGCAGTTAGTCGAAGAAAGAACAGACGACTTTCGGTTGACCAATAATTTTTTTAGGTAGGGGACAGCCCTATATGAAATCAATGGCTTTTGTTTGGTATACATTTTAAAGTGAAAAAGCTGAGTCAAAGCATAATTCTGTTGACATGGAATGCTCATATTAATATATGTTAATTTCATGCAAATTAAAAGGCTCCTTCGCTACCACTCCCACAACAGCAGCACAAGCATGGCCTTAGATTCGCAGGTGCTCATGTTAGAACAAGCCCAGGGTCCGTTTCTGTGGTGGCAGAAAAGCCCAGTGTACACTACAGGACTTTCAAAATCCTAACCTCACTGAGCCTCTCACATTGAACAACTGTCTTTCCTGTAGTTGTTTTGGGCTGCCAACATATTGTTGCGCAAGCTAACCATCTGGCACAGACGTGTCACACATAATACGATTCTTCACTTGGTCGTGAGGGTTCTCTATACCAAACAATGATGTGATACGATTTAACGTAGCTACGAGCTGTGGCTCAAAGCAGCCTCATAAAGGTTCAGTTAGATATTCACGCTTGCCATACAGAGGTGAAAGATCTAGCCAACGTTTTGAATTGAATAACATGGCTTGTGAACTTCAAAGCTGTAAAGATGAGACACTTTGGTTAAAGGCAAGTACAATACACATACTAGTAGTAGTCATAGCTCCTGCTCCAGAGTCTACACATTCTGGGTGATGTGATACAACGTCAGCATCTCACTGGCTTCTTCTCTGGCCAGCTCTCATTGGCTATTGCTGATCACGTTCTGAAAACTTGTCATTGCAGATTGTGTCAATAAAATCAAACCTGTTTGAAAACATCTGGGACTGCTCAAAAATGAAATTAGAAGCCCTCAGATTGAGTCTTTAACCCGGTCAGAAACAAGCATTGAGTAGTCAAAAACAAAAACTTGTCTGGGACAGCAGTAAAAACACAACTTTTCAACACAGAGGTTTAAACATTAGTAAGTGATGGGCACTACATCAACATACAAATTGTTTAACAACTTGGGCTCTTTTCACAACATGTGTAAACCAAGACACCTTTATAACACTGTCGGAATATCTGCCTGCCGATGGTCGTGTGATTACAGAATGTCTGCCTGCCGATGGTCGTGTGATTACAGAATGTCTGCCTGCCGATGGTCGTGTGATTACAGAATGTCTGCGAGGCATATTAACATTATTACGCATATACAATAAATCATGGCAAGTACAACTACCGTCTAGCCACACTACACAAACAGGACATCTCCCCTTCTCCTCCAGGCATTGTGAACAAACTGAGCTAACCCCCCTGTCTGAAACAGAAGGCTGGTCTATGGGCAAGGCCGCCTCCTCATTGTACTCTATTCACAACATGATCATGTAGCTCCTTCCATTCTAGGCTTATATATTTTACCACCGTCTCCACAACACCCCCATAAATCAACCATTCTGTCATTAGAGGAATAGCTGATTTTCCAAGGTGCTCCCAGATACAATTGTCTTGGGCCAGGAGCTTCCCTAACAACGTGACCTGACCAGTAGAAACTCTGGCTAGTTATTGACCTTATGAGGTAAAATATCAATTGACTCAACTCTGAAAGTAGCCTTTCCCATGTAACCCAAGTTACCCAACTCAATGTTGACCTAAACCTCCCAACCACAGATGCCAGGGGAGAGTGAAGAGACTCCTCCAGCTCTCCTCTCACAAGGCTAGGCCCCATGTCAGTTGACCTCACAACTCAACCTCATGGCTACAACCCAAAACAAAAACATGCTATTCCTTTCTACAGAGTTAGAGATTAAATCACATTTAATTTGTCATGTGTCGAATACAGTAGCATGGAGAGAGAGGAGCTACCCTATCCGATGTCTGCCATGATATTTTGTGATGACCACAGTCCATGCTCAGTGGAGGAGAACAAATAAAAGGCAAGACAAACAAAGGCAGACCTTATTATTTGGACAGTGGCTCTTTACAGGGAGGAAGAGGGCAGAGGCTATGGTACTGTAGCTAGGCCTTGTGTGTGTGTGTGGTCTAATACACTGAACAAAAATATAAAAACACAACATTTGAAGTATTTCTCCCATGTTTCATGAGCTGAAATAAAAGATCCCAGAAATTTCCCCAACACACAAAGAGCTTATTTCTCTCAAATTTTAGCCACAAATGTGTATACATCCCTGTTTGTGAGCATTTCTTCTTTGCCAAGAAATGCCACACCTGTCAGGTGGATGGATTATCAAAAAGCTGATTAAACAGCATGATCCTTACACAGGTGCAGCTTATGCTGGGGTCTATAAAAGGCTACTCTAAAATGTGCAGTTTTGTCTCAACACAATGCCACAGATGTCTCAAGTTGAGGGAGCATGCAATTGGCATGCTGACTGCAGGAATGTCCACCAGTTGCGAGAGAATTGAATGTTAATTTCTCTACCATAAGCCACCTCCAACCTCATTTTAGGAAACTTCAATGTCGTGAACAGAGTGCCCCATGGTGGTAGTGGGGTTTAGGTATGCGCAGGCATAAGCTACTGACAACGAACACAATTGCATTTTATCCATGGCAATTTGAATGCACAGACATACCGTGAAGAGGTCCTGAGACCCATTAATCCGCCGCCATCACCTCATGTTTCAGCATGATAATGGACGGCCCCATGTCGCAAGGATCTGTACACAATTCCTGGAAGCTGAAAATGTCCCAGTTCTTCCATGGCCTACATACTTACCAGACATGTCACACATTGAGCATGTTTGGGATGCTCTGGGTTGACGTGTTCGACATGTGTTCCAGTTCACACCAATATCCAGCAACTTCGCACAGCCATTGAAGGAATTCGGAAAACATTCCACAGGCCACAATCAACAGTCTGATCAACTCTATGCGAAGGGGATGTGTTGAGCTGCATGAGGCAAATGGTGGTCACACCAGATACTGACTGGTTCTCTGATCCACGTTCCTACTTTTTTTTTTAAAGGTATTTGTGACCAACAGATGCATATCTGTATTCCCAGTCATGTGAAATCCATAGATTAAGGCCTAATGAATTCATTTAAATTGACAGATTTCCTTATATGAACTGTAACGCTGTTAATGCATGTTGCATTTACATTACCATTCAAAACTTTGGGGTCACTTAAAAATATCATTGTTTTTGAAAGAAAAGCATATTTTTTGGTCCATTAAAATAACATTAAATTGATCAGAAGTACATTGTAGACATTGTTAATGTTGTAAATGACTATTTTAGCTGGAAACAGCTGATTTGTTCAAATGGAATATCTACATAGGCGTACAGAGGCCCATTATCAGCAACCATCACTCTGGTGTTCCAATGGTACGTCGTGTTAGCTAATCAAATTTTATAATTTTAAAAGGATAATTGATCATTAGAAAGCCCTTTTGCAATTCTGTTAGCACAGCTGAAAACTGTTGGCGTCGACAGAGATGGTCGCCTCGCTTCAGGAAACTATGCAGTATTTCGGTTTTTTTTATGTATTATTTCTTACATTGTTACCCCAGGAAATCTTAAGTCTTATTACATACAGCCAGGAAGAACTATTGGATATAAGAACAACGTTAACTTACCAAAATTACGAGCAGGAATTCGACTTTCCCTAAGCGGATCCTCTGTTCGGACCACCACCCAGGACAATAGATCTGATCCCAGTAGGCAACCCAAAACAATGGCGCCACAGAAGGGGCAGACGGAGCGGTCTTCTCGTCAGGCTCTGTAGATGGGCACATCGCTCCCGAGTATACTACTCGCCAATGTCCAGTCTCTTGACAAGGTAGACAAAATTCAAGCAAGGGTTATCTTCCAGAAAGACATCAGACTGTTACATTCTTTGTTTCACGGAAACATGGCTCACTCGGGATATGTTATCAGAATCCGTAAAGCCACCCAGTTTCATCCCGCATCGCGCTGTCAGAAACAAACATCTCTCTGGTAAGAAGGAGGGCGGGGGTTTATGCCTTATGATTAACGAGATGTGGTGCAATCATAACAACATACAGGAACTCAAGTCCTTTTGTTCACCTGACCTAGAATTCCTTACAATCAAATGCCGACCACATTATCTACCAAGAGAATTCTCTTATAATCACAGCAGTCTATATCCCCCCCACACAAGCAGATACCTCAACGTCCCTGAAAGAACTTCACTGGACTCTATGTAGACAGGAAAACATATCCTGATGCTGCATTTATTGTAGCTGGGTGCAAGCCCTTCGCCGCCCTCCTTTCGGCAAATCTGACCATGACTCAATTTTATTGCTCCAAGGCTATAGAAACTAAAACAGGAAACACCCGTGCTCAGGTCTGTTCAATGCTGGTCCGACCAATCAGATTCCACGCTTCAAGATTGCGTTGATCATGTGGACTGGGATATGTTCCGAATATCCTCAGACAACAACATTGATGTATGCACTGACTCGGTGAGCGAGTTTATTAGCAAGTGCATCGTTGATGTTGTACCCACAGTGACTATTAAAACCTTCCCTAGCCAGACACCGTGGATTGATAGCAGCATGCCAATCTACAGTCAATCACGGATTACAAGAAAACCAGCTCCGTCGCAGACACCGACGTCTTGCTCCCAGACAAATTAAAACAACTTCTTTGCTCACTTTCAGGACAATACAGTGCCACTGACATGGCCCGCTACGAAAACCTGTGGGCTCTCCTTCACCGTGGACAACGTGAGTAAAACATTTAAAACGTGTTAACCCTCGCAAGGCTGCTGGCCCAGACGGCATCCCAAGCTGCGTCCTCAGAGCATGCGCAGACCAGCTGGCTGGTGTGTTTACAGACATTCAATCAATCCCTGTTCCAGTCTGGTGTGCCCATATGCTTCAAGAGGGCAACCATTGTTCCTGTCCTCAAGAAAGCTAAGGTAACTGAGCTAAACGGCTATCACCCCGTAGCACTCACTTCAGTCATCATGAAGTGCTTTGAGAGACTAGTCAAGGATCATATCACCTCCTCCCTACCGGACACCCTAGACCCACTCCAATTTACTTACCGCCCCGATAGGTCCACAGACGACGCAATCACACTGCACACTGCCCTAACCCATCTGGACAAGACGAATACCTATGTAAGAATGCTGTTCATTGACTACAGCTCAGCATTTAACACCATAGTACCCTCCAAACTCATCATGAAGCTCGAGACCCTGAGTCTCGAGCCCGCCCTGTGCAACTGGGTCCTGGACTTCCTGACGGGCCGCCCCCAGGTGGTGAGGGTAGGAAACAACATCTCCACCCCGCTGATCATCAACTCTGGGGCCCCACAAGGGTGCGTTCTCAGCCCTCTCCTGTACTCCCTGATCACCCATGACTGCGTGGCCATGCACGCCTCCAACTTGATCATTAAGTTTGCAGACAACACTACAGTGGTAGGCTTGATCACCAACGACAAGACAGCCTACATGGAGGAGGTGAGGGCACTCGGAGTGTGGTGTCAGGAAAATAACCTCACACTCAACGTCAACGAAACAAAGGAGAGGATTGTGGACTTCAGGAAACAGCAGAGGGAGCACCCCCCTATCCACATCGACGGGACAGTAGTGGAGAAGGTGTAAAGTTCCTCGGCATACACATCACTGAAACTGAAATGGTCCACCCACACAGACAGCGTGGTGAAGATGGCGCAATAGCGCCTCTTGAACCTCAAGATACTGAAGAAATGTGGCTTGTCACAGAAAACACTCAAACTTTTACAGATGCACAATTGAGAGCATCCCCACCTGGTACGGCAACTGCTCCGCCCACAACCGCAGGAATCTCCAGAGGGTAGTGAGTAGAGGTCGACCAATTAATCGGAATGGCCGATAACTTGAAATCGGACCCAATTATTCATAACAATCGGAAATCCGTATTTTTGGACGGCAATTGTATACCTTTATTTAACTAGAGTGTCAGTTATGAGCACATTCTTACTTTCAATGATGGCCTAGGTGGGTTAACTGCCTTGATCAGAGGCAGAATGACATATTTTCACATTGTCAGCTCGGGGGATCCAATCTTGCAACCTTACAGTTAACTAGTCCATAGCTCTAACCACCTGCCTCTCATTGCACTCCACGAGGAGCCTGCCTGTTACGCGAATGCAGTAGAAGCCAAGGTAAGTTGCAGGCTAGCATTAAACTTCTTATTAAAAAAAATCTATCAATCATAAATCACTAGTTATAACTACACATGGTTGATGATATTACTAGTTTATCTAGCGTGTCCTGCATTGCATATAGTCGATGCAATGCTGGGGGATGATTTAACAAAAATGCATTTGCGAAAAAAAAGCACAATCGTTGGACGACTGTACCTAACCATAAACACCAATGCCTTTCTTAAAATCAATACCCAGAAGTATATATTTTTAAACCTGCATATTTAGCTAAGAGAAATTGTGTCATTTCTCTTGCGTTCATTGCACGCAGAGTCAGGGTATATGCAACAGTTTGGGCTGCCTGGCTCATTGCAAACTAATTTGCCAGAATTTTACATAATTATGACATATGTTAAGTTGTTGTTAAGAATGTTGTGCAATGTAACAGGAATATTTAGACTTAGGAATGCCACCCGTTAGATAAAATACAGAACGGTTCCGTATTTCACTGAAATAAATAAAAAAAAATCTTGAAATGATAGTTTCCGGATTCGACCATATTAATGACCAAAGGCTCATATTTCTGTGTGTTATTATGTTATAATTAAGTCTGATTTGATAGAGCAGTCTGACTGAGCGATGGTAGGCAGCAGCAGGCTCGTAAGCATTCATTCAAACTGCACTTTCGGGCGTTTTGCCAGCAGCTCTTCGCAAGCACAGCGCTGTTTATGACTTCAAGCCTATCAGCCTAATGGCTGGTGTAAGCGACGTGAAATGGCTAGCTAGTTGGCTGGGTGTGCGCTAATAGAGTTTCAAACGTCACTCGCTCTGAGACTTGGAGTAGTTATTCCCCTTGCTCTGCAAGGGCCGCGGCTTTTGTGGAGCGATGGGTAACACTGCTTCGAGTGTGGCTGTTGTTTATAGGTTCCTGGTTCGAGCCCAGGTAGGGGCGAGGAGAGGGACGGAAGCTATACTGTTACAATGGCAATACTATAGTGCCTCCAATAGTCAAAGGTATATGAAATACAAATGGTATAGAGAGAAGTAGTCCTATAAATACTATATTAACTTCTTATGGTGTAGGGGATGCTTACGTCCCACTTGGCCAAAAGCAAGGGAAAATGCAGTGCTTTCATTAAATAACACATGTAAGATACTAAATTAAAGCTACACTCGTGAATCCAGCCAACGTGTCAGATTTTAAAAAGGCTTTTCGGCAAAAGCATAAGAAGCTATTATCTGATGATAGCACAACAGTAAACAAAGAGGGTAGCATTTTTCAACCTTGCAGGCGCTACACAAAACGCAGAAATAAAATATAAAACATGGCTTACCTTTGACGAGCTTCTTTTGTTGGCACTCCAATATGTCCCATAAACATCACAATTGGTCCTTTTGTTCGATTAATTCCATCCATATATATCCAAAATGTCAATTTATTTGGTGCGTTTGATCCAGAAAAGAAACAGCGCAACATCACTACAAAATATTTCAAACATTGCCTGTAAACGTTGCCAAAACATTTCAAATTACTTTTGTAATACAACTTTAGGTATTTTTAAACGTTAGTCGATCAAATTGAAAACGGGTCTGTGTTCAATACAGGAAGACAAGAAACCAAGCTACTTTTCCAGTCTTGTGCAACTCTCAGTGTTACGCAGTTCCTAGATGGCCGTACTTCTTCATTGCACAAAGGAATAACCTCAACCAAATTCCAAAGACTGGTGACATCCAGTGGAAGCGGTAGGAACTGAAAACAAGTTCCTAAGAAATATTGTTTCCCAATGAGAACTCACTGAACAGAGACCTCAACAACAACAAAAATTCTGAACGGTTAGTCCTCGGGGTTTTGCCTGCTACATAAGTTCTGTTATACTCACAGAAATGATTCAAACAGTTTTAGAAACTTCAGAGTGTTTTCTATCGAAATCTATGAGTAATATGTATATCTTATATTCTTGGCATGAGTAGCAGGAAGTTGAAATTGGGCACGCTATTTATCCAAGTGAAAATGCTGCCCCCTATAACTTAAGTTAACTACAACCTAAAACCTCTTACCTTGGAATATTGAAGTCTCATGTTAAAAGGAACCACCAACTTTCATATGTTCTCATGTTCTGAGCAAGGAACTCAAACGTTAGCTTTTTTACATGGCATATATTGCACTTTTACTTCTCCAACACTTTGTTTTTGCATTATTTAAAGCTAATTGAACATGTTCCATTATTTATTTGAGGCTAAATGGATTTTATTGATGCATTATATTAAGTTAAAAATAAGTGTTCATTCAGTATTGTTGTAATTGTCATTATTACAAATAAATACCTTTAAAAAAATGGGGGAAAAAACAATTGTCCGATTAAATCGGTATCGGCTTTTTTTGGTCCTCCAATAAATCGGTAGTGAAAAATCATAATCGGCCGAACTCTAGTAGTGAGGTCTGCACAACGCATCACCGGGGGCAAACTACCTGCCCTCCAGGACTGTTAAACAGCCATCACTAACATTGAGTGGCTGCTGCCAACATACTGACTCAAATCTCAAGCCAGTTTAATAAGTGGATGTAATAAATGTATCACTAGTCACTTTAAACAATGCCACTTTATATAAGGATTACATAACCTACATTACTCATCTCATATGTATATATGGCAAAGTGGGTGGGGTTATATCCTTCCTGTTTGGCCCTGTCCGGGGGTGTCCTCGGATGGGGCCACAGTGTCTCCTGACCCCTCCTGTCTCAGCCTCCAGTATTTATGCTGCAGTAGTTTGTTTCGGGGGGCTGGGGTCAGTTTATTATATATAGAGTACTTATCCTGTCCTATTCGGTGTCCTGTGTGAATCTAAGTGTGCATTCTCTAATTCTCTCCTTCCCTCTTTAATTCTCTCCTTCTTTCTCTCTCTCGGAGGACCTGAGCCCTAGGACCATGCCCCAGGACTACCTGACATGATGACTCCTTGCTGTCCCCAGTCCACCTGGCCTTGCTGCTGCTCCAGTTTCAACTGTTCTGCCTTAATAATAATAATAATAATAATAATAATATTATTTGTCCATGCTGGTCATTTATGAACATTTGAACATCTTGGCCATGTTCTGTTATAATCTCCACCCGGCACAGCCAGAAGAGGACTGGCCACCCCACACAGCCTGGTTCCTCTCTAGGTTTCTTCCTAGGTTTTGGCCTTTCTAGGGAGTTTTTCCTAGCCACCGTGCTTCTACACATGCATTGCTTGCTGTTTTGGGTTTTAGGCTGGGTTTCTGTACAGCACTTTGAGATATCAGCTGATGTACGAAGGGCTATATAAATACATTTGATTTGATATACTGTATTCTATACCATCTACTGCATCTTGCCCATGCCGCACGGCCATCGCTCATCCATATATTTGTATGTACATATTCTTATTCATCCATTTCATACATTTGTGTGTGTGTGTGTAAGGTAGTTGTTGTGAAATTGTTAGATTACTTGTTAGATATTACTGCACTGTCGGAACTAGAAGCACAAGCATTTCGCTACACGCGCATTAACATCTGCTAACCATGTGTATGTGACCAATATTTGTATTTATTTTTTTATTTCACCAGGTAGGCCAGTTGAGAACAAGTTCTCATTTACAACTGCGGCCTGGCCAAGATAAAGCAAACCAGTTCGGCAAAAACAACAAAGTTACACATGGGATAAACAAATGTACAGTCAATAACACAATAGAACAATCTGTATACAGTGTGTGCAAGTGAAGGAGGTAAGGCAATAAATAGGCCAATAGTGGCGAAGTAACTACAATTTAACAATTTACACTGGAGTGATATACAGTTGATGTAGGAAATGTACATACACTTTAGCCAAATACATTTAAAACGCAGCCTTTCCTGACATTTAATTAGAGTAAAATGTCTCTGTTTTAGGTCAGTTAGGATCACCACTTTATTTAAAAAATGTGAAATGTCAGAATAGAGAGTGATTTATTTCAGCTTTTATTTCTTTCATCACATTCCCAGTGGGTCAGAAGTTTACATACACTCAATTATTATTTGGTAGAATTGCCTTTAAAATTGTTTAACTTGGGTCAAACTTTTAGGGTAGCCTTTCACAAGCTTCCCACAATAAGTTGGGTGAATATTGGCCCATTCCTCCTGACAGAGCTGGTGTAACTGAGTCAGGTTTGTAGGCCTCCTTGCTCGCACATGCTTTTTCAGTTCTGCCCATAAATTTTCTTTTGGATTGAGGTCAGGGCTTTGTGATGGCCACTCCAATACCTTGACCTTGTTGTCCTTAAGACATTTTGCTACAACTTTGGAAGCAAGCTTGGGGTCATTGTCCATTGGGAGACCCATTTGCGACCAAGCTTTAACTTCCTGACTGATATCTTGAGATGTTGCTTCAATATATCTACATCATTTTATTTTCTCATGATACCATCTATTTTGTGAAGTGCACCAGCCCCTCCTGCAGCATTGCACCCCCACAACATGACGCTGCTGCCCCCCCACCCCCCCCCAGCTTGCAAGCCTCCCCCTTTTTCCTCCAAACATAACGATGGCCATGGTGTCCAAACAGTTCTACTTTTGCTTCATCAGACCAGAGGACATTTCTCCAAAAAGTACAATCTTTGTCCCCTAAGCAGTTCAGATCGTAGTCTGGCTTTTTAATGGCAGTTTTGGAGCAGTGACCTCTTCCTTGCTGAGCGGCCTTTCAGGTTATGTCGATATAGGACTCATTTTACTGTGGATATACTGTAGATACTTTTGTACCCGTTTCCTCCAGCATCTTCATATGGTCCTTTGCTGTTGTTCTGGGATTGATTTGCACTTTTCGCACCAAAGTACGTTCATCTCTAGGAGACAGAATGAGTCTCCTTCCTGAGTGGTATGAAGGCTGCGTGGTCCCATGGAGTTTATACTTACATACTATTGTCTGTACAGATGAACATGGTACCTTCAGGCATTTGGAAATTGCCCCCAAATGATGAATCAGACTTGTGGAGGTCTACAATTCTTTTCTGAGGTCTTGGCTGATTTCTTTTGATTTTCCCATGATATCAAGCAGAGGCACTGAGTTTGAAGGTAGGCCTTGAAATACAGGTACACCTCCAATTGAATCAAATGATGTCAATTAGCCTATCAGAAGCTTCTAAAGCCAGGACATCATTTTCTGGAATTGTCCAAGCTGTTTAAAGGCAGAGTCAACTTAGTGTATATAAACTTCTGACCCACTGGAATTGTGATACAATTCACTGGAAGTGAAATAATCTGTCTGTAAACAATTGTTGGAAAAATGACTTGTGTCATACACAAAGTAGATATCCTAACCGATTGCCAAAACTATAGTTTGTGAACAAGAAATTTGTGGAGTGAAAGCGAGTTTTAATGACTCCAACCTAAGTGTATGTAAACTCTCGACTTCAACTGTACGTGCAGATGAGGATGTGCAAGTAGAAATACTGGTGTGCAAAAGAGCAGAAAAACAAACAAAACATGGCGATGAGGGCGGTAGTTGGTTGGATGGGCTATTTACAAATGGGCTGTGTACAGCTGCGGCGATCAGTAAGCTGCTCTGACAGCTGTTTAAAGTTAGAGAGGGAGATATAAATCTCCAACTTCAGTGATTTTTGCGATTCGTTCCAGTCATTGGCAGCAGAGAACTGGAAGGAAAGGCAGCCAAAGTAGGTGTTGGCTTTGGGGATGACCAGTGAAATATACTTGCTGGAGCGCGTGCTACGGGTGGGTGTTGCTATGGTGACCAGTGAGCTGAGATAAGGTGGCGCTTTACCTAGCAAAGACTTATAGATGACCTGGAGCCAGTGGGTATGGCGACGAATACATAGCAAGGACCAGCCAACGAGAGCATATAGGAAGCAGTGGTGGGTATTATATGGGGCTTTGGTGACAAAATGGATGGCACTGTGATAGACTGCATCCAATTTTCTGAGTAGAGTGTTGGAGGCTATGTTGTAACATCGCCGAAGTCAAGGATCGGTAGGATAGTCAGTTTTACGAGGGTGTTTGGCAGCATGAGTGAAGGAGGTTTTTCTTATTTGATTAAAGAAGCAATAAAAATGGCCTTCTTTAGACTAGTTGAGTATCTGGAGCATCAGCATTTGTGGGTTCAATTACAGGCTCAAAATGGCAAGAAACAAATAACTTTCTTCTGAAAATCGTCAGTCTATTCTTGTTCTGAGAAATGAAGGCTATTCCATGCGAGAAATTGTCAAGAAACTGAAGATCTCGTTCAAAGCTGTGTACTACTCCCTTCACAGAACAGTGAATACTGGCCCTAACCAGAATAGAAAGAGGAGTGGGAGGCCCCGGTGCACAACTGAGCAAGATGACAAGTACATCAGAGCATCTAGTTTGAGAAACAGACGCCTCACAAGTCATCAACTGGCAGCTAGCTTCATTAAATAGTACCCGCAAAACACCAGTCTCAATGTCAACAGTGAAGAGGCGACTCCGGGATGCTCTATTTGCTTATCACACTGCCATCTTATTTTCCCATGAAACACTGAGGGGGACAGACAGTTCACCACACACACAGGCCCTGCCTACACACAACACTATAGTGCTCTCTCAACCTAACCTTCTGGGAATATAGAGAAAAGATTACAAATCAGAATAGAAAGAGGTAACAGATGTATTTAAAACACAGGTCCTTGCTGTGTGTGGGTAACACATCCATTGAAGGGGAAGCATAGCAGTGACACAGCAAGTGATGCAACACACAGAGACCATGTTCCTTCATTCCTAAAACACTTGTTTGTTCAGCTGAGGGTAATATAGGTTAACCCAAAACTAAAGTATTGTGTAATTGGTCAGATGCTCAATTAAGTTCTGGGTCCATCCATGTTACTGGAACGAAGAGTATATGGGCTTTACAAAATTATAGAACTAATTATCTCACGCATCCTGTTGTACCATGACAGCTCTACGTTACTATTTAGCTGAGGGAAGAGATGCTGCCATGTCCACATTTGAAATTCAGTAAAATGTGTATATGAGAGGGTGTGTGTGTCCTGCATCTTAACCACACAGCTGATCTCTGCTTCCACTGTGATCTTGGGGCTTGTATCTAAGCACAGAGGGTAGGTTGAGAGGATAGCAGGGCTCTTAGTCTCCCTCAGCCTTAAAGATACAGTACATGCACCACATCACATCTTCTCTCCCTTTTCCTTAGATGGCTTAAGCTTTGCAACGATACCACTCTTACCCAATTCAATTAGATTAACTATACAAGAGGTAGGCACTATAGCCTAGTTATTAATGTGCATAGTCAGAAACACCTCTGTTAGATGACTAAGGACACAGAGCTTATTTCAGTAAACTAGGTAAAAAGGCCCTATATTTTACTGACTAGCTGTGGCTAAATTATATAGTAGACATCTGTGACCTTTAGCCTTTCAAGAGTAAACAAATAAAACTAACCAGAACACACAGACATTCAAGCTTAGGCCTAATGTTTTCTGAAGAGATCAATGCTGGACTTTTATTTTGATTGTGTCACCAGACATGATCAAATCCTTTCTCCCTGAGAACATAAACTTGAGAACATCAAAGTGCTTGTGATGTGTCAGAGTAAAAACACACCTTGTGGCTTTCTGTCTTCACTTCATTTCCTCCTATCATATACCGGTTTCCCTAGTCCAGTACAAATATATTTAAAAAAAGGTCTTCAACAAGTCAGTGGCATTTATTTAGCATAAATATATATATATTTTTATCTACATCAAGATAAGGGCAACTGTCTTAAGAAACTTGATAGTGATCAATCAGTTGTGTAGCCTACAGTCAGTGTAGTAGGCTATTACACATTAGGCTAATAACAGTTAGAAATCTTCCTCCTTCCTTTCCATGTACTGTAACTTGGTAAGGAGTAAAAATACACCTTGTGCTCTTCTCTTCTCTATGAAAATAATTTCCTTGTATCATATACCGGTTCCTCTAATACATAAATAAATATATTTAAAAAGGTCTTCATGAAGTCAGTGGTTTGTGGCTACATTATCTTCATCAAGATTAGGCCTAGTTCTACTGTCATGAATTAAGCCTTATTGATAGGGATCAACTACAGTCATAGCTTACTGTACCACAGACTAATCACAGTGCTGTACCACAGACTAATCACAGTGCTGTATCCCATACTTTGGGCCTCCTTCCTCTCCACTGTACAGTTCCACCTCAGCTGGACCTCATTTCTGGGTCCGGTTAGTCCAGCTGACTGACTGTTATGATTGTTATGAAACATAACAGAGGACATCAACACTGGCCTGACATGGCTGCCACTTCCGTATGATCTCAAGATAACATCTGTGGAATGCAAGAACAACCACCTGTGATTACACACCATGACATTTCTTTCCATTTTACCTTGATTTAACTAGGCAAGTCAGTTAAGAACAAATTCTTATTTTCAATGACGGTCTAGGAACAGTGGGTTAACTGCTTTGTTCAGGGGCAGAACGACAGATTTTTACCTTGTCAGCTCAGGGGTTTGATCTTGCAACCTTCCGGTTACTAGTCCAACACTCAACCTCTAGGCTACCTGCCGACATTCACTGTCCGTCCATCCATCTGTCTGCTTTTCTGTCTGTGTCCTTCAGTCAGGGAAACGCCATGTTATGGTAGGCCTACTGTATATGTATGTGACATAAATTTGGCATGAAACAAAACCTGTCAAAGTCCATTGTAATAAAGACTAGGCTGTCAATAAAGCAGTAGGTGGCTGCAGCACACCTAGTACACACCTAGTACACACCTAGTACACACCTAGTACACACCTAGGGCCTAAGCAGTCATAATACCAAATAGTAGTTAACATATGGATTCAAGATTTTAAGTTATCTGGCAAATGGTTGACCCATGGTGTAAAATAGAATACCCAGAGACTGAATTGACACACTTGTATATCATAATATCTTGAACACAGATAGCTTTGTAGTAAAGGAAAGTAGGCCTATCCTTTCAACTACTTATCTAGTAAGCCACGAAAGTGGGAGTAAATTAGTAATTCAGTAACATTTAAAATGTGGTTACATTTTAACAAGTGACTAATTAAACCATGTCACTTGACATGCAAAATAACATTATGGGAAAATCCTTCATATGACATAATCAATTAAGTGGAACTAGGTTCATTCACAATTTAGCCACAAAGAACTGATCACTAAGAGAGAATGCATTCTGATTGTTCTGGCATTCCACAGTAACGCAAAACTGCAACATTGTTACAGTAAAATGTCTACATAATAACAATACTACATTTAATTTGAAAAGCGCTTCTCACACCCAAAGTACTGAAGAAAAAAAACAAATATTATAATAATACTAAAAATAATCACACAAAAAACAAAAGCACACAACAAGATCTGGTGGACAGAGAACATAATTAGCATATGGCCTTAAAAGTTTTCTGAACAGCTCAGTCTTTAGCACAGGCTGTGCTTTCAACGAGGCCAGAGACAGCAGCCCCGACAGTAACTGGAAGTGCGTTCCTTAGCGGAGGAGCCACACAACTGAAAACCCTGTCACCCATAGTTTTTAGTCTGCTGTTGGGTTGCTGAATACAAGTAGCCATTCTTATTCTGGCAAATGTTGCAACACTGTTACAATCAACTAGCATAAACCCCCCCTCACACTTGTTAAAACGTCTGGACTCTCACTAAAACTTCATTACGGAATAAACTGACACGTAGAGATTATGAATGACAACTACAAACCCCCAATGGGTTCCACGGAAAAAAATACATAAACATTTCAAGACACTCCGTGACAGCCATTCAACCGGACAAGGGGTGGATTCAATTCAGCACTCGTGTAAAATGGCATTCACAGAGGCCCAATCCAGGGGGGCAAAATAATATTCGCCGAGAAAAGTAGCTGGGCAATGGGTTAACACATTGTGTTGACCCAGATACTTCTATTTCACCAGCAAGATCCCGCATGAATCGGGTTTAAGCGAATTGTGGAACATGTCTCAATGTCCGGTTGTCACATCCACTTGCGGGACTGATAGGGGATTTGAGCTAAACAATTTAGCCTACTAACCCGGCTAAAGAAAATAAACAAAAGCAGAACCTACCCAGAAATTCTGTAGGAAGTAGGGCGTTATCATCTTGGTTTCTTCCTCTCTGCAACTATTTTCTTCAATGTAATTCAACCAATATTCACGCAATTGCACCGATGTCCTCCCCTTTTCTGTTGTGTGCTTTTTCTCCTTTTTTTCTCCTTTTCCCTCACTCTTTTTTCTCCCTCCCCACCTCAGACTCCACCTCCTTCAGATAGATTCAATTCAGTTGCCTTTCGTCTTCTCCAAAATCCAGAGACAAGGAAACAGCGCCACCCATAGCGGGAACAAAAAAGGAACTGGGCAAATTACTGGTCTGCAGTGATATTCTAGACTGGTTCTATAATTATTTAAACGTTCTAAATCACTGTGATTCATGTCAGCCAAGGTAGGAAAGGTTTCCTGGCTATACTAACATATAAAATAAAATAATTTTTATTATATGTGTCTTCGCTTACATTTTCAACCTCTCTCTGTAATACCTACGTTTCAAGCTGACCACCATAGTCCCTGTGAGCAAAATGCCATGGTAACCGTCTAAATGACTATCACTCCGTAGCACTCACATCTGTAGCCATGAAATGCTTTGAACGGCTGGTCATGGCTCATATAAACATCATCATCACAGATATCCCTGGACCTACTCAAATTCACATACCGCCCCAACAGATCCACAGATGACGCAATCTCTATTGCACTTACCCACTTGGACAAAAGGAACACCTACGTGAGAATGCTGTTCATTGACTACAGCTCAGCGTTCAACACTATAGTGCCCTCCAAGTTCATCACTAAGGTAAGGACCCTGGGACTGGATACCCCCCAATGCAACTGGTTCCTGGACTTCCTGACAGGACTCCCCCAGCTGGTGGCATTCACAGGCAGGCAACAACACATCTGCCACACTGACCCGCAACACGGTGGCCCCTCAGGGGTGTATCCTTAGTCCCCGTCTGTACTCCCTGTTCACCCACGACTGCGTGGCCGTGCACGACTCCAGCACCATCATTAAGTTTGCTAACGACAGGACAGTGGTAGGCCTGATCACCAACAACAATGAGACAGCCTATAGCAGTAGAACTGTTTGAGGATCTGAGGGCCCATGCCAAATCTGTTCAACCTCCAGAGATGGAAGAGGCAGGCTCGACCCTCCGTTTCTTTCTCCATGATCAGCTCCTTTGTATAATGGTGCTGGAGGTGATGGCTGCTGTTTTATGGATTCCTAACCAACTGTGCTATTTTGTTTGTTTTTTCACATTGTTTGTAACTTATTTTGTACATAATGTTGCTGCTACAGTTATTTCTTTCCCCTACCTACAGTACATGTACAAAATAACTCAACTAACCTGTACCCCCGCACATTGACTCGGTACCGATACCCCCTGTATATAGCCCCGTTATTTTTGTGTTACTTTTTATTTGTATTTTACTATTTTAACTTTAGTTTATTTAGTCTTTTTTTTTTTACTCTTTCTTGAACTGCATTGTTGGTTAAGGGGTTGTAAGTAAGCATTTCACGGTAAGGTCTACACCTGTTGTTTTCGGAGCATGTGACAAATAAAATTTGATTTGTCTTGTTGACATTGAGGGAGAGGTTGTTGTCAAGTCAACAAGACAAAGGATCATGGAGAAAGAAACGGAGGGTCGAGCACACCTCTTCCATCTCTGGAGGCTGAAAAGATTTGGCATGGGCCCTCAGACCCTTAAAAAGATCTACTGCCACACCATTGAGAGCATCTTATGGGAGGCACGTAGACTAGTGGTTAAGAGCATTGGGCCAGTAAACGAAAGGTGACAAATCTGTCATTATGCCCTTGAGCAAGGCAATTAACCCTAATTGCTCCTCTAAGTCGCTCTGGATAAGTGTGTCTGCTAAATGACGTTGATGCTGACTGCTTGGAATGGCAACTGCCTGGCATCTGACCGCAAGTAGCTGCAGAGGATAGTGCGTATGGCCAAGTATGTCACAAACAGCTTCTACACCCAAACCATAAGAATGCTAAATAGTTTATTAAATAGCTTCCCGGACAATCTGAATTGACCCTTTTTGCACAAACTTTGACTCATCCCAAACGCTGCTGCACAATTTACCATCTGTCACTTTATTCGTAGTTATATGTACATACTGAGATGATTGTGGACTACAGGAAAAAGAGGACCGAGCACGCCCCCATTCTCATCGATGGGGCTGTAGTGGAGCAGGTTGAGAGCTTCAAGATCCTTGGTGTCCACATCACCAACAAACTAACATGGTCCAAGCACACCAAGACAGTCTTGAAGAGGGTACGACAAAACCTATTCCCCCTCAGGAGACTGAAAAGATTTGGTATGGGTCCTCAGATCCTCAAAAGGTTCTACAGCTGCACCATCGAGAGCCCCCTGACTGGTTCCATCACTGCCTGGTATGGCAACTGCTCTGCCTCCGACCGCAAGGCATGACAGAGGGTAGTGCGAACGGCCCAGTACATCACTGAGGCCAAGCTTCCTGCATTCCAGGACCTCTATACCAGGCGGTGTCAGAGGAAGGCCCTAAAAATTGTCAGACTCCAGCCACCCTAGTCATAGACTGTTCTCTCTGCTTTCTGCATGGCAAGCGTACCGGAGCGCCAAGTCTAGGTCCAAGAGGCTTCTAAACAGCTTTTACCCCCAAGCCATAAGACTCCTGAACATCTAATCAATCCCCCCCCCCCCCCCCCCCCTATTTTACACTGCTGCTACTCTTTGTTGTTATCCATGCATAGTCACTTTAAAAACTCTAACTACATGTACATATTACTTCAACTAACCGGTACCCCCCTGTATATAGTCTCGCTATTGTTATTTTACTGCTGCTCTTTAATTACTTGTTACTTTTATTTCTTATCTGTATTTTTGTTAAATTGCATTGCTGGTTAGGAGCTCATAAGTAAGCATTTCACTGTTGTATTCGGCACATGGGACTAATACAAATTTTATTTTCTGTATCTACCTCAATTACCTCGAACCCCTGCACATTGACTTGGTATGGGTAAATCAAATCAAATGTATTTATATAGCCCTTCTTACATCAGCTGATATCTCAAAGTGCTGTACAGAAACCCAGCCTAAAACCCCAAACAGCAAGCAATGCAGGTGTAGAAGCACGGTGGCTAGGAAAAACTACCTAGAAAGGCCAAAACCTAGGAAGAAACCTAGAGAGGAACCAGGCTATGAGGGGTGGCCAGTCCTCTTCTGGCTGTGCCGGGTGGAGATTATAACAGAACATGGCCAAGATGTTCAAATGTTCATAAATGACCAGCATGGTCAAATAATAATAATCACAGTAGTTGTCAAGGGTGCAGCAAGTCAGCACCTCAGCAGTAAATGTCAGTTGGCTTTTCATAGCCGATCATTAATAGTATCTCTACTGCTCCTGCTGTCTCTAGGGAGTTGAAAACAGCAGGTCTGGGACAGGTAGCACGTCCGGTGAACAGGTCAGGGTTCCATAGCTGCAGGCAGAACAGTTGAAACTGGAGCAGCAGCACAGCCAGGTGGACTGGGGACAGCAAGGAGTCATCATGCCAGGTAGTCCTGAAGCATGGTCCTAGGGCTCAGATCCTCAGAGAGAGAGAAAGAAAGAGAGAAAGAGAGAATTAGAGAGAGCATACTTAAATTCACACAGGACACCAGATAAGACAGTAGAAGTACACCAGATATAACAAACTAACTCTAGCCCCCCGACACATAAACTACTGCAGCATAAATACTGGAGGCTGAGACAGGAGGGGTCAGGAGACACTGTGGCCCCATCCGATGATACTCCCGGACAGGGCCAAACAGGAAGAATATAACCCCACCCACTCTGCCAAAGCACAGCCCTCACACCACTAGAGGGATATCTTCAACCACCAACTTAACATCCTGAGACAAGGCCGAGTATAACCCACAAAGATCTCCGCCACGGCACAACCCAAGGGCGGGCGCCAACCCAGACAGGAAGATCACGTCAGTGACTCAACCCACTCAAGTGACGCACCCCTCCTAGGGACGGCATGAAAGAGCACCAGTAAGCCAGTGACTCAGCCCCTGTAATAGGGTTAGAGGCAGAGAATCCCAGTGGAGAGAGGGGAACCGGCCAGGCAGAGACAGCAAGGGTGGTTCGTTGCTTCAGAGCCTTTCCGTTCACCTTCACACTCCTGGGCCAGACTACACTCAATCATATGACCCACTGAAGAGATGAGTCTTCAGTAAAGACTTAAAGGTTGAGACCGAGTTTGCGTCTGAGTCTGAAGACAAACAATGTATACGAAATGCTTCAGTCTGGTTTTAGACCCCATCATAGCACTGAGACTGCACTTGTGAAGGTGGTAAATTACCTTATAATGGCATCAGACCGAGGCTCTGCATCTGTCCTCGTGCTCCTAGACCTTAGTGCTGCTTTTGATACCGTCGATCACCACATTCTTTTGGAGAAATTGGAAACCCAAATTGGTCTACACAGACAAGTTCTGGCCTGGTTTAGTTCTTATCTGTCGGAAAGATATCAGTTTGTCTCTGTGAATGGTTTGTCCTCTGACAAATCAACTGTAAATGTTGGTGTTCCTCAAGGTTCCGTTTTAGGACCACTATTGTTTTCACTATATATTTTACCTCTTGAGGATGTCATTCGAAAACATAATGTTAACTTTCACTGCTATGCGGATGACACAGAGCTGTACATTTCAATGAAACATGGTGAAGCCCCAAAATTGCCATTTTCTGTCCAAAAATGATGCAGAACAATTAATCCATGCTTTTGTCACTTCTAGGTTAGACTACTGCAATGCTCTACTTTCCGGCTACCCGGATAAAGCACTAAATAAACTTCAGTTAGTGCTAAATACGGCTGCTAGAATCCTGACTAGAACCAAAAAATTTGATCATATTACTCCAGTGCTAGCCTCCCTACACTGGCTTCATGTCAAGGCAAGGGCTGATTTCAAGGTTTTACTGCTAACCTACAAAGCATTACATGGGCTTGCTCCTACCTATCTCTCTGATTTGGTCCTGCCGTACATACCTACACGTACGCTACGGTCACAAGACGCAGGCCTCCTAATTGTCCCTAGAATTTCTAAGCAAACAGCTGGAGGCAGGGCTTTCTCCTATAGAGCTCAATTTTTATGGAATGGTCTGCCTACCCGTCCTTGGGTAGGCAGAGGGAGTCTGGAAGGGCATCAAGGAATCTTTGTGTTGTCTGAGAATTTATAGCACGACTTTTGATGCTCCTTGGTTGGGGTCTGAGGAGATTATTTGTTGCGATTGCAAACATAATAAAATGGTGGTCTGAAAGTCCAGGATTATGAGGGAAAACATTAAGATCCCCAAAACTAGGTCCAGAGTATGACTGTGACAGTGAGTAGGTCCAGAGACATGTTGGACAAAACCCACTGAGTCGATGATGGCTCCGAAAGTCTTTTGGAGTGGGTCTGTGGACTTTTCCATGTGAATATTAAAATCACCAAAAATTATAATATTATCTGCCATGACTACAAGGTCCGATAGGTATTGAGGGAACTCAGGGAGGAACGCTGTATATGGCCCAGGAGGCCTGTAAACAGTAGCTATAAAAAGTGATTGAGTAGGCTGCATAGATTTCATGACTAGAAGCTCAAAAGACGAAAACGTAATTTTTTTTTTTTGTAAATTGAAATTTGCTATCGTAAATGTTAGCAACACCTCCACCTTTGCGGAATGCACGGGGGATATGGTCACTAGTGTAACCAGGAGGTGAGGCCACATTTAACACAGTAAATTCATCAGGGTTAAGCCATGTTTCAGTCAGGCCAATCACATCAAGATTGTTCATTGACTATAACTGCCTTTGAAGTGAGGGATGTAACATTAAGTAGCCCTATTTTGAGATGAGAGGTATCACGATCTCTTTCAATAATGGCAGGAATGGAGGTCTTTATCCTAGGGAGATTGCTAAGGCGAACACCTCCATGTTTAGTTTTGCCCAACCTAGGTCGAGGCACAGACACGGTCTCAATGGGGATAGCTGAGCTGACTACACTGATGTTGCTAGTGGCAGACTCCACTAAGCTGGCAGGCCTGGCCTGCACCCTATTTCATTGTGGAGCTAGAGGAGAGAGCACCCCTCCAGCTAGGATGAGATCCGTCACTCCTCAGCAGGCCAGGCTTGGTCCTGTTTGTGGGTGAGTCCCAGAAAGAAGGCCAATTATCTACAAATTCTATATTTTGGGAGGGGCAGAGAACAGTTTTCAACCAGCGATTGAGTTGTGAGACTCTGCTGTCAAGCTCATCACTCCCCCTAACTGGGAGGGGGCCAAAGACAATTACTTGATGCCGACACATCTTTCTAGCTGATTTACACGCTGAGGCTATGTTGTGCTTGGTGACCCTTGTATATAGCCAAGTTTTCACTACTCATTGTGTATCTATTACTTTTATTATGACAGGTTTTACTTTTGTATGATTTCACCATTTTCTTTTCTCTGTATTGTTGGGAACAGCCTGTAAGTGAGCATTTCACTGTTAATTTTTTATATTTGACCTTTATTTCACTAGGCAAGTCAGTTAAGAACAAATTCTTATTTTCAATGATGGCCTAGGAACAGTGGGTTAACTGCCTGTTCAGGGGTAGAACGACAGATTTGTACCTTGTCAGCTCAGGGATTTGAACTTGCAACCTTTCGGTTACTAGTCCAACACTCTAACCACTAGGCTACCTACTGCCGCCCCAATTCACACTGGTTGCTCACAAAACATGTGCCAGATCAAATTTGATAACAGAGGGCATCCATCCTGGCTGCCACTTCCTTATGATCAAGATATTTAATACATTTTTGTTTTATGTGTGTATGGTCTTGTTCGGCTAGGTATTACTGCACTGTTGAAACAAGAATTTCGCTGAACCTGTGATATCTGCAAATCTGTTTATGCGTCCAATAAACTTTGATAACAGTATGAGGCAGAAATATTTCCCTGACAATGTTGATCTCATAAACACTTCAAGGTTGCAAAATGATCTTACACAGGGACATTACACTAAAATCATGACTCAGTCATCTACACAGCCACCTTGGCCATCTTTGTCACTACTAAATATGTTGTGAGTGGTGGATGAAAGTATGGGGCCAATGGGGGTCATTAACTCTGGTCTATCCAACCTGATATTATCAGGCTAAAAACCATTAGATGGATCACAAACTTTATTTAAAGTGCATTTAAAAATGTAACACACAGTAACAGAAAACAGCAGTCCCAGATTTTTGAAAACAATTTATTCTCAACAATGTACAGATCCAAGCAGTGATTACCATTCACATCCATCACATCTTTATACAAATATCATTACAAAATCACTACAATACAATAAAGATTCTTCACATGATCCAAAATATTTGGTGGCCCCCTAAATTATTCTTATTATTTAACCTTAAAATTCAGCAGTTTATAAAAACAACTTAAACCATATTCACTATTTCAAAAAGAAGAAGTTTCTCTCACATTATTCAGCAAAAACGGGTGAAGGCAGACTTGGAGAAATTCTTGTAAAGTTCTTTTCTTATGGCTAAATGAAAGTCACAGGCTATTGTTACAGGTGTTCTTTAAAGGGGGGCTGAAATTCCTGATTGGCCTAATTTTTTGTTTTGGTCATTAAGAAATGCAGCGGCCATGACTGAAGCCAAAAGAGTAGTCTTGGAGGGGGTGGTTTAATGTGGATGTCTCGTGGGTGTTCGCATGTGGCAAGCGCTTGTACATTCACTCTGTTAGATAACTTGAAACAGCCTAACCAGGTCGTTTGTCTTGAAGTCACCTAGGCTAGCTAGCACTAGCCAACTTCTTTCTCCAATTAGCTTCAGCAGGCTAGTGTGTGACCCTGGCAAAGTTGGTTTGACAATGGATAGCCCATCTCTGGGGCTATTTAGTGACCACCAATAAATTACCATGTAAATGGGAAAATATTTTATTGTTCCACATTTTTTGTTGTCTCATTAAATGTTTTTTATATTTGTATATGAATTTCTACCATTTATAGTCATTTGAGGTTAAGTAATTGAGATGTGAAGCTATTGACCTTTTAAAATATTTTCTGATTTACATTGTGTAATTTACTGATATTGAATGTCAAACCAAATGGACCATGGGCATTACGATGGGGTCAGTGCAGCTGTGCTATAAAATGATGATTACTTGGGTGCTGTCTGCTGCAGGATTGAAAAAACACAAACCTAATGAATTTATGGGACCCTTCAATTCATGACACTTTTTTCATCTCGCAAATCTGTTATGGATGAGACTGACTTTATGACCAAAATGATCCTAGTCAATTTTGATTAGAATAAATGTTTGACTCATAGATGCCAAAATAGCTGTTTTGACGAGAAGTTGCTTTTAGGGGCAGTCGCTCTTTAGAGGAGACATTCTAATAGACTATGATTTTTAAAAGATTCCCCCCCCCCCCGTTCTTCAAAATTAAAGACTTCAAAAACGCAAACATAGCTGTAAGACGCCATGAGCATATTTGCGTTTGGCCTAATGTGCAAGGTCTTTTTTCATTATTGAAAATGACCAGTCATTACGAATCCCCAGCTAAATCATTCAGTTATCATCAAGGCATCATGTACATATTACATTAACTATCTAGACATGTCTTACAATCACTTTGCCACAGTTGCATTCATTATGTGCAAGTTAACTCTTCCCAATTGTATATTCTTATTCCTCCAAATTGTAGCTAAATTTGAATGCATGAGCTTACCTAGTTACAATTATTATTTCACACTGACCCTGGATGTGTGTACATCTCAGTGCCTTATTGTGAGTTAGCACACATATCAAACATTAGTGAACTGAACACCCATAGACAGGAACATCCTCCGTAGTTTAGGGTTAGCGCAGGCTTAATAACCTCTTATCGGTAAAGGGAGATGGAAAAAGGCATACATTTGGAAACAATAACGGTAAACACAGACCTCCTGAGGATACTACAAACAAATATTCAAGTACAGAAGCTACACATTATAGCAGCGGCTATGTCATTAAGACGGCACACAAACAGTGATTGTTCGATGTATTTTTCTTTTCATATTTTCTTGGGACGGTTTCCTGGACACAAATTAAGCTTAGCACTACGTTTAAAATGTGTCTGGGAAACAGGCCCTATATGTTTTTGTTGTTTTTAATTCAGTGTGATAAGGACAGAACCAATCAAGCCATGCGTCCTCCAATTTTTGACATGCCAAACAGCTAGAATATGACAAAGACAAAGTAATGTCCACTCCAGGACAAACGTGTGGCACAAAAACAAGAACTACAGAAACAAGCGCCTCCATATATCCCATTCCGTCTTTTTGTGCTACTTGATATTAGCCTGGTGAAAAAAAAGAGCAATTCAGTTTGGATCCAGGCTAACTTGAAATAGCCCATGTTTTTGTTTTTACAAGTGTTAAAATGTCTAATTATGTTCAACACAACCATCCAATTAATTTTAAAAAATAAATACACCGTATAATAATTACCTATTCATCTAAGTTAAAGATTGTTGGCTTTGGAAAGGTTTTGTGGCAATACATGAGCGTCTGGAGTATTTCATCTCCAGGCTTAGTTCACACCAATGATCTTTTAGAGAATTTAAGATATTGGGGATCTTATCTTTAAAAACAGGTCAAACACACACACTGGAAGTTTCCATACACTTAGGTTGGAGTCATTAAAACTTGTTTTTCAACCACTCCACAAATTTCTTGTTCACAAACTATAGTTTTGGCAAGTCGGTTAGGACATCTACTTTGTGCATGACAAGTAATTTTTCCAACAATTGTTTACAGACAGATTATTTCACTTATAATTCATTGTATCACAATTCCAGTGGGTCAGAAGTTTACATACACTAAGTTGATTGTGCCTTTAAACAGCTTGGAAAATTCCAGAAAATGTCATGGCTTCAGAAGCATCTGATAGGCTAATTGACATAATTTGATTCAATTGGAGGTGTACCTGTGGATGTATTTCAAGGCCTACCTTCAAACTCAGTGCCTCTTTGCTGGACATCATGGGAAAATCTAAAGAAAAAATCAAAAGAAATCAGCCAAGCAGATCTCCACAAGTCTGGTTCATCCTTTCCAAACACCTGAAGGTACCACGTTCATCTGTACAAACAATAGTACGCTAAGTACGATAAGTGCAAATCAATCCTAGACAGCAGCAAAGGACCTTGTGAAGATGCTGGAGGAAACGGGTGCAAAAATGTAAATCCACAGTAAAAACGAGTCCTATAACGACATAACCTGAATGGCCGCTCAGCAAGGAAGAAGCAAATGCTCCAAAACTGCCATAAAAAAGCCAGACTAGAGGTTGAACTGCTTAGGGGACAAAGATCATACTTTTTGGAGAAATGTCCTCCGGTTTGAACAAACAAAAATATAACTTTTTGGCCATAATGACCATCATCATGTTTGGAGGAAAAAGGGGGAGGCTTGCAAGCCAAAGAACACCATCCCAACCGTGAAGCATGGGGGTGGCAGCATCATGTTGTGGGGGTGCAATGCTGCAGGAGGGGCTGGTGCAC